>NW_015554082.1:111969-112245 GCF_001515605.1 Sinocyclocheilus anshuiensis | reverse complement strand
CAAAATTTGCATTTTCAATGTGTGTGTGTGTAATTTACAGTGTAGAGCAAATTGTTGTCAAGTTTTGTTTACCACAGACCTTATTTTACTCATAAACTGAAAAACCCCATCATAAAACGCCATGTGAAAAATCTTGAGCGAACCCATGGTGAATTTTGGGGGTTTTGATGTCATCCCTGTAGCATTCTATATTGCAGGCTTTGGATAAAAGTGTGTGCTACATGAATAATTGTAATTATAAAGTTTGAATATTCATAAAAAAAAAAAAAAAAATCT
>NW_015554082.1:109693-111757 GCF_001515605.1 Sinocyclocheilus anshuiensis | reverse complement strand
GACAATTGCAAATGTGAAACTAAAATAAAGTTTTACAAATAAATATAAATATTGATGGGTTAATATAATGGAAAAAAATATGATATTTTATAACAGAATGCATTTGAAAATTAAAATAGAACCTCATAACAAACTCATGCTAGCAGTTCACAGCAAGTAAAACACTACCATTAGAAATGGAGGGGACCCAGAATCAATCAGTAGTTCTACAGGTGGAGTCTGAGGGTCAGTATCTCTGAGGTGAGAAGTTCAAATCCTCAGACCCAGAGCTCAGAAACCCCAAGGCAAGATAAAGATGCCTCAGGCTAGATGAGAAGAACCAGCGATGCTAGACCACAACTGAACCAAACCCCTGACTCCTCTGAGGTGAACAATATTTATTTGTGTAAAAAGCAGGAGATAATGTTTAATTAATGGAAGCATTCACATTTCCATGAGCAGATCTGCTGTACAACTACAGTAAAACAAACATATTGCATTAAAGATGCTGTGCACTTGGTAGGTTCTGTGTCAGCTGGACTATGCATTTAGATTTGGAAAATATGGCGAGTACGTAATTACAGCACACTCTCTCCATTTGTTTGTTAAGAACTAAAATAATGATGATAAATCCTTTGAACTGTCTGTCTCTCACACACCCACAAGCATAAATGAAGTATGACTCTTAAGAACAAGGTTGTCATGGGAACACATAGGCTTACAAAATACGACGACACATAAAGGCATTACAGTAAACATTCAGCCACAAACTTTTTACAAGATTTGAACCTTCACGTCCTATGGTCTCCGCTCTCTACAACAACTGCATGATCTGCGTTTTTTTTATTTTTTTTTATGATAATTTGTCATTGTTGACCTGGCAATGAGCCTAAAAAAGGTAAAGTAAGCAATACATCTCTGTGTTCATTACTTTCGTCCCGCAGTAACACAATGGTCTGCTTTTGATGTCTCGGTTTATGCATCTGACTACAAGCTCATTAAATTAAAATGGTTTCACTTTGAAAAAAAAAAGGCAAATGTATATAATACAAAGCATAAAAACAACAAATGCCAATTGCTATCATTAGTTCAATTATGTTTAGATACTTGTTGAGACACATAATGGGGGCTGCAACATATTTGTGGGCACCTTGCTGTGGCACAAATTGTTTTCATTGTTTAATAATTGTTTATTCTGTAGACAGTGGGGTTCAAAATTAACTGTTTGTCACACCTGAAAAATACATAAATAAATCAAATAGATTAAGAAACTTCATCAGCCATGAACATTTCTAACAGCCGTGAAACTATTTAGCATTTTCTGAAATTATTTTTATTTAATAACAACAACAACAAAAGAAAGAAAGAAAAATATATTTGTATAATTGTATTATTATTATTATTAACACATATATGTGTACCCATTTTTATCTATATCCAAGTTTATTAAATTAAATTGAATTAAAATTAATTTAAATTTAATTTAATTTATAATTTCTCCATTACTTCAGTCTTTAGTATCACATGATCCTTCAGAAATCATTTTAATATGCTGATTTGAAAGATTCCTTACTATTATGAATGTTCAAAATATTTGTGCTGTTTAAAATTTTTGTGGAAACTGTGATATTTTTTTCTTCAGATTCTTTGATAATATGCAATATTTATATATAATATAAAATATGTATTATGCTCTAATATAAATATCACACACCGCACACACACACACACACACAGTTATTATTTATTTTTTATAATTTGCTTAAAGGGGTCATATGATGCGATTTAAATTCTCTTTGAAGTGTTTCAAGCTCTTCGTGCATAAAGAAGATCTGTAAAGTTGCAAAGACTAAAGTCTCAAATCCAAAGAGATATTCTTTATAAAGACTTCTTTATAAAGAGTCAACCACGCCTACCTAAAACGGCTCGTTCTAACACGCCCCCACATGTCTACGTCACGATATGTGAAGATTTGCATAACGCCGCAAATGCCGAAACGCCGAAAGAAGGTGTAACTTTTATTATCGCTGTAGTATTGTTGCTGCCGCCATGTCGTGAAGGCGCTGTGTGTTTCATTGTGAAAGC
>NW_015554082.1:106962-109651 GCF_001515605.1 Sinocyclocheilus anshuiensis | reverse complement strand
AATCAGTGGTTAAGTTGTATTTACAACACTGTTCCAGAACAGTTCAACCCAAATATTCAGATGTGTGTCACATTTTATGGAGGACTGTTTCCTGATCTTGTAGAGTAGACTATAATGCCGGCTGTTCTGACTTACACAAAATAATGTTCTTTTTAGCAACATCATATGACCCCTTTAAAAGTAAATACTTTTGATTGTCCGAGACATTGGTGGGCGTCATGGCATCCCAGCCTATTGGCAGAATTTGGCACAAAATACATTTTGAAATGTCAGACACACTCAAGTGTGCACTAAAAGCAGTGCACTAACCCCATGCAAACGTGCCACCCATAACTTGAAGAGAACTCAAACAACACACAATACACATATTCCTGTTGGTCCCCATTACCATGCACAGCGTGTTTTAAAGAGGGACTCACTGACCTGTGTAAGAGAAAGTAAATTAAACACCAAAGGCAAACACATTCAGGGGAATTATATATTCAAGGCTGGGCTGCTTTCAACCTCCTAGCCTCCATCTCCTCTGAGAGATGGCTTCAGCTGTGGTTACATAACGTCAAACTGAGTCAGAAGGTTAATGGTGAGCTGGGTATTTCCATTTTAATTTAAAGTGTGTTATTGTGTCCCGTCTGACAAACATTTAAAGTGGCGTCGTGTTGGGGGAGGGGAACAGAAATGAGACACGAACGGGAGTGACAGCAGCTCGATACTTACGATGGAGAGAAAGTAGAACCCGATAGACCCCCCTAAAGCACAGGAAGCTGATCGGCTCATTACCCTTTTGGTTACTTCAGTCATCTACAACTACATACAGCAAGTTCACTGAGTGAATTTAGACAGGGAGAACATCACGAATAAAAATGTCAGATTATGAACTCATGTACAGTGGCCACAAATGGTATTTTGGACACTCAATGGTGCCCATTCACCACCCAACTTTCATAAACTGCTATTCTTTTCACATTACACAATTGTAGGTTGTCACCGATGTCAGTTCTGGTGAAAACACATTTTAGCACCTGGACTTGGACTGCAAACAGGTCTTCATATTTAAACTACTAAATATCTCTTGAGCATTGGGGATGCATCAGCACTTCTCTCAAATCATGGGTTTGATCATTCAAACAGCGATTGTCACTCACATGAAGGAGCTCTGATTTTCACCTAATTTACATTTCTATTAAATTTTGGTGAGTGGAAAATCAGGGCTATATTGTGTTGTGTGTGTGTGCAGCATAAGTCACTTAAAAATCATTGTCATTGCATTAGACAACAAAATATCGACGTGTAATCAGCAAACCTATGATTCTAGTGCTTATTTCGCATCTAACTTGCTCTACTTTTCTGAGCCAATTTTATTCAGCAGCTTAAGCTTGGTGTATTATTTATGTAATGCAAATTAGGCATGCATCTATAATAAAAATTACAGTCAGTACTGAAGCAATAATTATTTTCTTCATGTTATAGCAGACAATCAATAAATGGCTGATATTAAATTTATTTACCATTCTGTTTATATTAAATACTAAAAGCTATACACAATTATTTTAAAATCAGTTTTTAAAAACTGAATTTAGGCATCAAAACTTTATAAATGTACAATATGGAAAAAAAATGGTAACACTTTAGAACACCGTTATGTCAATAAATAAACAACTACACCGGAACAAATGAGTAATGCACTATTAACATTCTATTAATTAACTATCTATTAACTAACAATGAACTCTCAGTAACGTATTAGTAAGTAATAGTGCTTAGTTAAAATTGATTAGCTAATCAGTAACTTGAAACAGACATGTTCCCTTTCAGTCAGTCACGTTTCACGTTACGCCAGTCGTGACTGACGAATTGGGATCTCGCCCGTCAGCGGGGGTTGCCATTCAGTGCTGCTCATCTTCGGCGTGCTGCAGCTTCCATTCTGCGGTCTCGCCGCGACCTCCCCTGGGCGCTTCAGCGCTCTCTCTAAAAGAGTGTTTCCATTTTTCTAAAAGAGCAAATATCTAAAAGAGCTCCACGAGCGACGGGCGTCTTTTTAAAGATGGCTTCCCGCTCGTGCGTTTCTGGATGTGGTCGCTTCTTGGCGTCATCTGACGGTCATGATCGCTGTGTCTCGTGCTTGGGCTTGCAGCACGCTGAAGCAGCGCTCATGGATGAGTCATGTTCTCAGTGCGGGAACATGACCATCGCGGTGTTGCGGTCTAGATACCTCCTCGTTAAACGGGGGGGTATCCCCCTTGCCATGCCCCGTTCTAGGGCTACTTCGGTTCATGGTCAGGCAGATCTGAGGATCACGGTGAGAGCTTCCCCGTCAAGTACGTCTCCGCGGGCCTCTCATTCCTCTAGCGCATCGCACCGCCTGGGGTTCCCGGACGAGTTTGCTGGTTCCTCGGACAGGGCTCATGTCCGAGGCTCAGGGGCCCAGCATCTCGTGTGGAGCGCAGGCAGATGACAGGATGTCGATCGCTGCATCCGAGGGCGAGCTAGGCTCTGGAGATGAGGATTCGGCTGCACTGCCTCCGTCAGGAAGAGTGGCGTTGCCTGAGTCAGATCCAGAGCTGACTGCTATGCTTTCCCGGGCCGCCGAGAGAGTCGGGCTGCACTGGAGGCCTCCTCCTTCTCCCGATCGCTCGAGGCTGGATGATTGGTTCCTGGGGGCGCAGGCCGCTCGTCGGCAGCCGCCTCCGGT
>NW_015554082.1:104899-105782 GCF_001515605.1 Sinocyclocheilus anshuiensis | reverse complement strand
GTGCATGAGGAGGTTACTAAGTCTTGGAAGGCACCTTTTTCTGCCCGAAATAGACTTGGTGCCTCCTCCGTCCTCACCACCCTCGACGGTGGGGCGGCCCAAGGGCATGTAGACATCCCCCCAGTCGAGCGCGCTATTGCCATGCAGCTCTGCCCGCAAAGCTCCGCCGCCTGGAGGGGTAGTCCACGCCTTCCGTCCAGGGCCTATAAGTTCTCGTACGCTCTGACGGCTAAGGCTTACAGTGCTGCTGGACAGGCCGCTTCCGCCCTGCACGCCATGGCCCTCCTGCAAGTCCACCAGGTCAAGGCGTTGAAGCAGTTACACGAGGGTGGTGCTGACCCAGGTGTGCTGCAGGAACTGCGCACTGCGACGGACCTCGCGCTTAGGGCGACGAAAGGCGGAAAACCACCAAGGCGGTCTACGCTCCCGTCGCATGTCGCAACTTGCCCGCCATCTCCTCCAGCCGACGAGCTCTCACGTCAGCCCGCCCTTCCGGGAGAATGGCGACTCCACCCCGAGACAGTCCAGCTGATTTGGAGACGCTTTGGGGACGCTCAGGTGGACCTGTTTGCCTCCACGGACACGTCCCATTGCAGTTGTTTTACTCCCTGGCCGAGGGGAACCTCGGCACGGACGCACTGGCGTGCAGCTAGCCTCGGGGCTTACGCAAATATGCGTTTCCCCCAGTGAGCCTTCTCGCACAGACGCTGTGCAAGGTCAGGGAGGACGAGGAGCAGGTCCTGCTTGTGGTGCCTTACTGGCCCACCTGGACCTGATTCCCGGAAACTAATGCTCCTCGTGACAGCTCCTCCCTGGCAGATTCCTCTGAGGAAGGATCTACTGACTCAGAGACGGGGCACCCTGTGGCACCCGCATCCAGACC
>NW_015554082.1:98269-103965 GCF_001515605.1 Sinocyclocheilus anshuiensis | reverse complement strand
GGTTGAGTCTACCGCAGGGACTTCCATATGTAGCACTGCCCTGGGCCAGTCCACATGTGTAATTCCACATGATACCTAGGATGTGGCGGATGTGGCTTCTGTAGCGTCCCAACTGGGTACGCTTTCCCAGTGTTATCCAATGTACCAACAGCAGTGCCATGCCGGCTTCCGCAGGGCACTGGAGGGGGTCAGCAAGAGTGGCGTTTTCCATACGGATCCCAATTCGTCAGTCACGACTGACGTAACGTCGATCGTGACTGACTGAAAGGGAACGTCTCTGTTACTTGTGTAACCCTCGTTCCCTGAAGGAGGGAACGGAGACGTTACGTCCCGTCACCACAGTTGCTGTACCACCGCTGTACGGCCGGGGCGCGTAGTCTCGGCTCCTCAGCTAAAAACTGATGTGCGTTTGCACGCGCTCTCCTTTTATACCCGCGCTGCGGGGCGGGGTGCGCGTGGCGAAACACGCACGCCAACTGTCATTGGCTTGTTTAGTTAACACTCGAAGGTGATTGGGCTCTCGGGCAAGATCCCAATTCGTCAGTCACGACTGACGTAACATCTCCGTTCCCTCCTTCAGGGAACGAGGGTTACACAAGTAACCGAGACGTTTTTCATGTGTCTCAGATAACTACTATATACAGGCTCATAATTAATGTGAATAATGCAAAATGTATGATTAATTCCGAAGTGAAAATCATGGTTACCCACTAGAAAAGACTCAGTTATTACCAAATCTTTCAGAAGGGATTACTAATTATTTGGATCCAGTGTTGGAGAAAGTTACTTTTAAAAGTAATGCATTACAATATTGTGTTACTCCCCCAAAAAGTAACTAATTACATTACTTGGTTACTTTTTATGGAAAGTAATGTCTTGTGTTACTTTTGAGTTCTTTAAAAAAAAAAATCTGGGCAGTGCTTGCTTGTTTGTTTTTAATAGTTATTTTACAAATGTAAAAGCCCTTTTACAACAAAAGTGAAATGAATGCGCCTCAGGCTGAAGGGAATGCAAATTCATGTCTGTACAATAGAGAGTGCAGCTCAAACAAATTGCATGAAGAATATAACGCAGGAGAAGAAAGTTAAACACTATTCAGCAATAACAAAAATGAAACACAAATGTGTCATTTTTGCTTAGTATGTTTGAAATGGATCATCGAAGATCAGTAGCAAAGACTTTGTTTAATAAATGGAATTAAATACATAAATGATTTTGTCTTATTTAATATATTTAATTATTGTAGGTTTGTATAATATTCTGAGTTTACATTTGACTGTTTTTATTCATTTTGAGGAATACTGAATCTGTTTTTGTGCAGATGAAATGAGTAAATACATGTTCATATTTAGTCTAGAACTACAGAAAGCATCATGTTCACACAGCACGCACAACACCTCTGCACTTACTCCTGATTTCTCTCAACATTGCAACACGAGAGCTGTCAAGACATGTCAAGACGAGACATGGGAAACAAAGTAACTGGCATTACTTATATGAAAAAGTAACTCAGATATTTCCTTCTAAATTAAAAAGTAATGCATTACTTAATTAAAAAAAAAGTAATCTGATTTCATAACTCACATTACTTGATGTAATGCATTACCCCCAACAATGGATCAGTATTCTAAAGTGAAAAGCAAGATAACTCCCTAATATTGACTGAAGTGACTGTAAGCTTTTGAGGTATGTGTACAGTCTTGGATAGTATTGACTCCAGTGTTACTACAGTACATCCTTCTAAAGGAATTACTAATTATTTGGATCAGTATTCTAAAGTGAAGATCATGGTAACCCAATACAATGATATAATAATGAAGTGTAACCAAATCCATTGGAAGGAATTACTATCCAGAAGCTTACAAAAACATCAAAAGTTGGCTTCTGTCATTATTTCCAGGGAGTAATCATGATCTTCATTTTCGAATACTGATTTAAATAATTGGTAATTCCTTTAGAAGGATGTAACAAGACTTGAGTCATTACTATCCAGTACCTTACAAAACCCTCAAAAGCTTACAGTGATTTCAGTCATTAATAGAGAGTTACTGTCTTTTTTTTTTTACTTTAGAATTCTGATACAAATAATAAGTAATTATTTCTGAAAGATCTGGTAATACTTGAGTAATTACTAGTGGGCTTCCACGAACTTCACTTTAGAATCAATTATACATTATGCATTATTCATAACCTGTATACAGTAGTTCTAGTTCTTTGGGAGATATGGAAAAATAGTAGTTACTGATTCGCTAATAGTGAACTGCCATATTCACTATGCACTATTACTTACTAATCCATTAATGAGAGTTCCTTATTAGTTAATAGTAGTTATTAGAGTGCTAATATTGCATTACTCATTTTTTACTGTGTACTTATTCGTTAATGACGGAACAGTTTTCAAAAGTGTTTCAAAAATATTAATTTTGAGTTTAGTGGAAGATTACATTCAACAGTGTTTTAAAGGGGTCATATGATGTTACTAAAAATAACATTATTTTGTGTATTTCGTGTAATGAAATGTGTTTATGCAGTTTAAGCTTCTAAAAACATTATTTTCAACATACTGTACATTATTTGTTCTCCTCTATGCCCCGACTTTCTGAAACGCGTCGATTTTTACAAATCTCATCGGTCTGAAAAGCGAGGTGTGCTGTGATTGGCCAGCTATCCAGTGCGTCGTGATTGGCCGAATACCTCAAGCGTGTGACGGAAATGTTACGCCCCATACCATACTGTGATGCCGTGTCCCGGCCGGAGCGACGAGACAAAAACATTAAAACCCATTATAAACGAGGCATTTGTTGCCTCCAATGGGGACATAATTACTGATTATAATGACTTATACTGTCTTTTTACGCGTTGCGTTGCATCGCGCCGCGTAAACATAAAACCATGTCTGCATTTGTGATCGGAGAAATGACAAACAACAAGCGTTACTCTACACTGCTCAAAACTCGCGGTTTAATCATCAGTGGCAAATCCTTTAAAAGTGAAAACGTACTTACAGTCTGTGAATCAGAACAGCCGGCATTGTAGTCTTCTCTCCCAGGATCAGGAAACAGTCCTCCATAAAATGCACTCCACACATCTGAATATTTGGGTTGAACTGTTCTGGAACAGTGTTGTAAATACAACTTAACCACTGATTTCCAGTCGTGTCCTCTTGTGGAAGGCCAAACAAAGTAGTTTCGCTTTCACAACGAAACACACAGCATCACACACGGCAGGCTAGAGTGAGCGGAGGCCGGCGGGCTAGAGTTTGCGGTGGCCGGCAGGCTTGAGAACGGCGTGGCCGGCGGGCTTGCGGCAACCACATGTGATGACCCCGGGCTGGACTCTGCTTCGTCCATGGCGAAAGCCGGTCCGGTGATCCACAGCGCGAAGCGGGCTTGAGTGAGCGGCGGCCTGCGGATTCGCCGGCGGGCTTGCGGCAACCACATGTGATGACCCCGGGCTGGACTCTGCTTCGTCCATGGCGAAAGCCGGTCCGGTGATCCACAGCGCGAAGTTGATGTATTTCCTCAGCGACCAGCACGGATCAGCTCTAGCCATGACGAAGCGGATATCGTCCTCTTTTGGAAGGCCAAACAAAGTAGTTTCGCTTTCACAACGAAACAGTGAATTGCCTTCACGACATGGCGGCAGCGGCAACAACAATACTACAGCGAGAATAAAAGTTACGCCTTCTTTCCTTGCGTGAACATTTGGGCGGCGTTATGCAAATCTTCCCACATCGTGACGTAGACATGTGGGGGCGTGTTAGAACGAGCCATTTTAGGTAGGCGTGGTTGACTCTTAACTTTTATAAAGAATATCTCTTTGGATTTTAGACTTTAGTCTTTGCAACTTTACAGATCTTCTTTATGCACCAAGAGCTTGTAACACTCCAAAGAGAAAGGAAAAATTGAAATCGCATCAAAGGACTTGAAGTGAATGTTAGATGACAGCAAAGGTAATCTAAATTCAGTCAATCAATCAATCAATAAATAAATAAATACTCACTACACATTTATTTGCTTACATATGTTGGTGTAGTTGTCCAAATACTTTTTGTGAGCCTCCATATGTATGTGTGTGAAACTGACAAGCTCTAACTGATGCCTACTATTCACAGATGGTTCTTTAACATTCATGATATGGTTGTGAATCATAAGTCTCATATATCTTAAAGTCACAAATATGTTGAATAGAGTTTATTGTGCATAGATGAGTCATACAGCAGAACATAAGGCAGACCATACAGACACATGGGCAGTGCACTGAGAGTGAGTAATTAACAGGCAGACTAAAACTAAACAGATAAAACATGAACTTCAAACACATGCATGCATAGAACAGTACACTACACACTGACAAACAATAGAACATATAAAGAAGGATTATGTACTTTAAATACATTGTTTACCAGATGCATGATGGGAGATGGACTGCCACCAACTGATGTCACAATATTAACTGGCCATAACTGAATATAGATGTTATGGAAAGAGTTTTTTTTACCCTGCTGCTGCTTTTTAAAACGCTGCACAGAACAAGGAAACTTAAATGAGGGAAGATGTGAAGTGCCCAAAGCCATGTCCTAACACAGATACACAGTAAGCTGGAGCTTGTTATCCAGTACTGCATTTACCCTTAGATGGAAACCAGGCATCTCCTCCAACCCTATCCCAACAAGTCATCTTGCACAGACTCACTCACTCTACCAAATAATAATAAAAAAAAAGATACTTGTACAGTTGCAATGGGGAGGACAAAAGGAACTTGTGAGACCAGTGCCAAACGATTCATCTGTGGCCAGACTTTCAAAGATGACTGCATCTGGAGCACAAACACTTATAAGGACTCTGAAGAAATGCTTTCCCTAACACAGTTTTACAGCATTAAGATTTAATGAGGTAAAATACAGCATATGAAAAAAGATTTGTCAAGCCTCATTGGTGAAAAAAATAAATAAATCGTTGTCTCATTATGGAGGCTAAAGGTAGCTGGGCTTATGTGTCAGTTTCTTTGTTAATTGTTTGAAGGGTGTGTTTATGTAGAGTAAATCCTCTGTCTCTACAACAAGGCAGGGAACCTAATTGAATGGCAGTAATCACACCTTAGCACATGCTAGTCAAAATCAATCGCTGACTCATAGGTTACAAGTTTTATGGTTTTATAGAAGTTATATAAAGTTATTTATAGAAGAAGTTAATAATGTTCGGCCCATGGTTAATGTTGTTGTCACAGACATCACATTAGCCAATGTTACTGTGAAGTCTTCAGTTACTACCCACACTACAGTGATCAATACATTAATAATGTAATTTAAGAGTGTTAAATTAGTAACATTAACTGAAGTAGGGCAAAAATATTAGTCATTAATGTTATACTTCTTTATTTGGGAATGGTGGCAACATATGGTTTAATCCACAGCACCAATTTAGCATATCATGATTTATTTATTTATTTAAAATTTGAGTTTGAGGAACAGCAAGTATATGACTAAGGCCATGTCCACACGTACATGGGTATCCGTTTTTAAAAAAATCTCCGTCCACATGAAAACGCAAACGCATGCTTTGAAGCACTGTCAAAAGCATGCCAAACCAACAGGTGGCAATATAATCTCAACCGTAAAGCCATGTTGGCCAATCAGAAGCCTGAAAAAGTTTCCAGTAGGCGGAGATAACAGCGCAGGCTCCGACGTCACAAGC
>NW_015554082.1:97218-98013 GCF_001515605.1 Sinocyclocheilus anshuiensis | reverse complement strand
AAAATGCAAACGCATGCTATGAAGCACTGTCAAGAGCATGCCAAACCAACAGGTGGCGATATAATCTCAACCGTAAAGCCATGTTGGCCAATCAGAAGCCTGAAAAAGTTTCCAGTAGGCGGAGATAACAGCGCAGGCTCCGACGTCACAAGCCAGAAACTCCGGTTTTCGTTGTATACACGATAACACTGCAACCAGAGCTTTTGAAAATCTTCACCCTGGAAGGCGTTTTAAAAAATGTTCGGTTTCAGTGACCTGGTGCAGCGTTGGCGTGTGGACGAACGGCCAAACCGCGTAGAAAAAGCTGCGGTTTTAAAATTAACCGCATTCGTGAGGACAGGGCCTAATTTTAATCTGATTAATCACACACTTCATGAAATTAAGCATAGACCATTTATCTTGTTTCAAATGTTTATTTTGTCATCATTTGCTATATCCAGCAAAGTAAACCAAAAGATTGAAGGGTGAATCTA
This sequence comes from Sinocyclocheilus anshuiensis, assembly GCF_001515605.1. Taxonomy (NCBI): domain Eukaryota; kingdom Metazoa; phylum Chordata; class Actinopteri; order Cypriniformes; family Cyprinidae; genus Sinocyclocheilus; species Sinocyclocheilus anshuiensis. The sequence goes on along the minus strand of NW_015554082.1, from coordinate 97,540 downwards.
TCTATATCAAAATTCTCTATTTTCTGCAAGCTTTTTTCAAGATAAATTTAGATTTAAATTGAGTCTTTCCAAAAAGGACACTTAGAAACTCCAAAAGGACGCCAAAGAACCAAATGATATAAGGAGCCCATATAAGCACATATGAAAGAAAAAACAAATCAGAATTTTATAGTATGTGTACAGTGCAACAGCAAAGAGCTTTTTTACATTTTAGAGAAGCCAAGTTGCGATAACGAACAGGATCACATGGAGATGCCAAAAAAAAAAACTAAACCAACCGCCTGCTGACTGCATATATCTACTACAGTACACGGATCCATTC
>NW_015554082.1:96767-97156 GCF_001515605.1 Sinocyclocheilus anshuiensis | reverse complement strand
TATCCAGCAAAGTAAACCAAAAGATTGAAGGGTGATTCTCAAAAATGTGTATTTTCTGCGAGCTTTTTTCAAGATACATTTAGATGTCTTTCCAAAAAAGGACACTTAGAAACTCCAAAAGGACACCAAAGAACCAAATGATATAAGGAGCCCAAAAAAGCACATATGAAAGAAAAAAAAAGTCTGAATTTTATAGTATGTGTACAGTGTAACAGCAAAGAGCTTTTTTACTTTTTATAGAAGCCAAGTTGTGATACCGAACAGGACCACATGGAGATGCCAAAAAAACCCTAAACCAGTTGCCTGCTGACTGCATCTACTACAGTACACGGATCCATTCCGTATAACTAAACACAGCAACATAAACATGACAAATCAAAACATTATCG
>NW_015554082.1:88348-95500 GCF_001515605.1 Sinocyclocheilus anshuiensis | reverse complement strand
CTCTCTGCAATCTCTGATGTAATCAGCCTGGTTTCCTTTATATTAGCGCTGTTTTGGACGGATTGTTTGAATGCATTTGGATCACAGGACTGAAAACTTTACCGGAGTTTAGCAGCTTAAAATGATCTAATCGCAAGCAGAGTAGCAAAATTGGGTTAAAGGGTTAAAATAGAAATCGTGCTTCAGTAATTTTGCGTTAATTGCATTAAATTATTTTACCGCGTTAAGGACTGTAAAATTAATCGCATGCGTTAATGTGTTAACGATGACAGCCCTAACATATATATATATATATATATATATATATATATATTATAATACATTTATAATTTTAAATAATACATTTTGTACATTTTTGGTATAGCAGGAGGTAAATACTAAACATAAAATTGCTTTTTTTTTCTTTGATCAAACCAAAATTGTCGCTTTGTCTTTAAATACAATTTTAATGAAAATGTTCTTAAGGATAAAATAATATCTCAGCTAATGCTGTAAAATACTTAGGGAGCCCTATTGCAGAGTACTATAATATTAAAGGTTACAATTAACAACAGAGCAGTTTTTACAGTAACTTCTAGCTATATATTTTCTATATATTTCACGGAAAATTACATGGAACAAGTAATACAAGCCATGGCAACAAATGCTCACAAATTAACAACATATTCAGATTTCCATTAAGATGGAAAAAGGAGAGCATCTTGTCATGTATCAAACAAGAAAGATGTGCTGATCATTATGGTTACATGGCAACATTAATAGCTGCTATTAATAACTGCTATATATGTACTATACTAAACTATCTTACTAGATTTACTTTGTCTATAGAAATTATTAGATTTATATACATATAGTACCCTTAAAGTACCGTTCAAGTATCATAATTGCTCAGTTCAGAAGCAACAGCATAACAAAATCATACTGTATAGACATGCTCAAAACGTGTTGCCACAGAGAAATGCTGAACATCAGAGTACTCAGACCCAAGAATCCAGCCTTTGTTTTCAGCTCAGCTGCAGCTCATTACTATTCGGGACATTTGCAGGTTATAGAAAACAAGAAAATATATACATTTTTTGATAAGTTACCAGCTTAAAAGCTAAACAGTTGTATAAATGAAGGCCATCACACAAAGACACAAATAAACAATCAATCAGACAAATAAACTTTCACTGGCACGGAGGATGTGTTTTTGTCATGCACATGTCAAATACGAGAGTAGTAGCACATCTGCTACATTTTGTTTTCCCTGTGAAGGACAGTCAAGCGCAGAAATGAATTGCGCACACGCTCTCTAGCACTCATCACCAATCCACCTCTTAAAATAGCGTAGCGTGTCTCTTCACCCCTGCTGCACCAAGCTCCTCAACATAATGCAATCACTGTACAGGAAAACTCAAATCACAAGTGCCAGTTTTGTTTGGTTTCACAAACACTCAACCCATGACCACTTATATTCCGTGCTATAACGGCTGCTGAATTATTGTGTTATTCAGATACAAAACAGTCACTGGGAGCCCTACTTATTAGCTTTTTTATATAAGAACTGCTTTTTGTGAGATTTTCAAATGATATTTAGATGGTAATACTACGAGAACAGGTGTTTTATTGTCACCTCAGCTAATAAAAACTGGGCTTCAATGATCATAAATTCAATAAAGTGACATTAATAAAAAATCTTCTTTTAATTTAAAACATTGATGTAACAAACACAATGTGAGTTGTCCAATTAGCAAATATTAATTATTTGAACCGGTTCAATTTAATGAAAAAAATATTCATAAAACAACTGGACATGTTCGATTCACAACAAACCAGTAACCATGTCACGGTTTGCTACTGTGAGGAGCACGGAGACAAAGGAGCGAGGAGACGAGGAGTGGAATTCAAACATATAGATTTTAATAACATCCAGGGAACAAGGAAAATGCACGTAGCAAGGGTAGACATTCAAATAGGGCAGATAACGAGGGGCAGACAGGTGAGGAGGATAACTAATAACAAGGAACACCTGGAACTAATAGAACTAAATGGGGACAGGAACAGGAAGGACCGAATAAGGGCAAGGAAGGCACATGGGGAGCAAAACACTCACAAAACAAGGAACAGAGTCTGACATTACTCTCCCCTCCCGGAAGACGCGTACCGCGCCGTACAACATCCAACATGGAGGGGGGCTCTGGAGGCCTCTAGGAGCAGGGTTCCGGGCGGCGCCCGTTCCGGGACCCATGGCGGATCTGGCAGTTCGGGGCGCCATGGCGGAGCAGGAAGTCCAGGAGGCCATGGCGGAATTTAATGGAATTTAAACATTCTAAAGAACCATTTTTCACTATGAATAACATTTAGGGGAATTAAAAGTTTCCATGGAAGTTCAAAATTTTTCATGTAACCATGAATGCCAATAAAAATGTGTTTATTTTTAAGTGTAAGCCAATGAGTTCCAACTGTAGTGCTGAAATGACTGTAAGAAAAACTTTATTTGGGTAGCCTTTTTTTCCAAAAAACATTATGTCATATGTCCCAAATGCACTCAAACTGGAACAAATGTATACTAAATACAACTAGAAACATATCATGGGCTAATTATTTTGTTTTTTCAATGCCTAAATGTTTTGTCCACATGCATTTGTCAGTATAAGAAACATACTGTCTTCACTGTGCTATCTGGACTGTGACTGAGTAACAACATCTCTTGTTATTTGAAATGTTAGTTCATGTTACAATTTTTCCCCATTTTTCTCCTCTCAAAGCCAGTAAAACACATTCCGCTTGTTGATCCACGACTCTTACCTACCGCTGTGTTGCTTAAAAGAAAAACAGGTCTATCTCCTGGTGAGGTTTTCAAGCTTGTGACAAGCTAATGTCCCTTAACCCATGGCTCTCACTCAAACTCACTCATGCATATGAGAAATGGTGTAAGGTGTTGAAATAGCAGTGAGAAAAATATCTAAATATAACCACACATATTTTCAAAAAAAGATTAAAAACAATCAAAATGAGGATATGACATCAAAGGGCTATGAGGAGACTTCTGGCACGGCTCACATCTTTTGGCCACCATGTAAAGTGACACATGAGGATCTTTCATCTCACATCGCCTAATTATCTTCTTCTTTCTTTGCAATCATGTCTTGTTTGACAACAATACACCCTCACTAATTTGTCCCTTGTTCTCAGAATATCAATCTACTGCAAGCGGAACATACCAAAAAGGCCAGAAACATGAAATAAATGAAGAAATAGGGCTAATTAGCATTGATTTTCATATGTAAATGTTTCATATGTTTATTTTGGATATCATTAAATGGCATCAGATTCCTTTTTACTCCAAATTGGCAGGATGTGTCTGGAAAAAAAAAAAGCACACAAGCTGCCACAACCATTAATCTAATCTTTACCCTGCAATTAAAGAGTTTTATTCAAGTTAACTAATCAGGAAGCATGGACCAATGTTCTGTTAAATTTCTTCGCTTCTGTTTTCTTGAGTGAAAAAAAACTATTCTGAAGCATTCAATATCACCATTATTGCTGTGGTGCCAAAAAAGCCCCTTTCTGCATTGGGGGTTGAACCCCTGTGCAGCTCAGTTATTCTGATCAATTCGTTTAATTTACTCTACACTTCGATCCCCACCAGCAGTCATTTCAGCTGCTGTATGGCTCATCCAGGGAAGATAATTATTATCAGATTGTTACAAGAGTGAGATTTAAACTCAGCTTGGAACCGCTGGCATCTTGTCAAATGGTGGAACGGTAGACGGTAATGCTGCCTGTTTGGCTCTGCATTGATAGACTTTGTTAATGCTTTGTGAACTTCACAAAGTTGTTGTACTCATAGAGGGACCAACATCTATAGATTTAATATTTTAAAGACCAATTTCTAGAGCTACATAGAAATAAACTGCATTTTCATTTATTTATTTATTTATTTATTTATTTGTACTGTACTGTACATTCTCAGACTGTTTTGGAAATGCTGTTTGATCAGAGAAAATATGCAGTATTTTATATTCAGTATTGGGCTTTTAGAAACTAAAAGTTGCAATGCTACTAACTTAAAGGAGACTTATTATGCCCCTTTTTACAATATGTAATATACGTCTTAGGTGTCCCCAGAATGTGTCTGTGAAGTTTCATTTCAAAATTCTTGAAAGATCATTTATTATATAATTTTGAAAATGCCTATTTTGAGTGAAACGAGTGCCTGTTTCATGCATGTCTCTTTAAATGCAAATGAGCTGCTGCTCCCCAGTCCCTTTTCCAGAATAGGGCTGTGCCTTTACAGCTTGTACCTCGGATACTCTGTCAAAAAACATCTGTTTTGTTTTGATTATCATGTCTATCTGAGCTGCTTGTTTTTTTCACAAGTATGCAGAGAAAGGTTTACCAAAAAAAAAAAAAATACTGGGTTGTTGTTTTACATTGTTTTCTGGTTTGGTAGATGCACCGGGGACTCAACTATATAGCACTTAAACAAAAAAAAGTCAGATTTTCATGAAATGTCACCTTTTACATTTGTCAGTAACAGTATTGGCTCTACATTTTTCAATGAGCCATTCAGATGGTTCACTAATATGAACCAGTTCAAAAATGTCCAGGTACAGTATATTGTCTTCTTCCTTTAGCAATATTCAGATGGCACTATTACTATAATTCTACAAATCTACATTATTAAACAGCTGCTGACATTCATCACTGTATGTATATATGTATGACAACCATTCAAAAGTTTGGACTTTTTTTTTAATGTTTCTGATAGTCTTGTGCTCACCAATGCTGCATTTATTTAATTACAAATACAGTAAAAATAGTCATATTGTGAATACTATTGCAATTTAAAAGAACCTTTTTCTATTTGAATATATTTTAAAACTAAATGTATTCCTGCGATGGCAAAGCTGAATTTTCAGCAGCCATTACTGCAGTCTTCAGTGTCACTTGATCCTTCAGAAATCATTCTAATATGCCAACTTGGTGTTCAAAAACAATTCTTATTATTATCAGTGTTAAAATACAGATGTGCTGCTTAATGTTTTTGTGGAAACTGTGATGCATATTTTCATAATTCTTTGATGAATAGAAAATTAAAAATAGTGACATTTGAAATAGTGACACCAAACTTTTGAATGGTAGTGTATATAATACAAACACACACACACACACACACACACACACACACACAAACACAGATATTTCTATCATTATGGGGACATTTCATAGGCGTAATGGTTTTTCAACTGTAAAAACTGTATTTTCTATCCCCTTACCCTAACCCTAAACAAAACTACAGGCATTTTTAGATTTTCACTTCATTCTGTTTGATTTATAAGCTTGTTTCCTCATGCGGACCTAAAAAATTTCCCCACAAGGTCAAAATTGACTGGTATTACTATAATATTGAGAATACCAGTAGCTTATAGCGTGGCTCACAACTTTTTTCAAAAGGGCAGCTCAACTGTAGTTTAACTATACTTTAAATTATTAGTAGCCTGTATCTTTACAAGCTACAGTTTCAAAGCAGCTTCCCCATCACTGTTCATATTGCATCAGGGCCTTTCTTAATCCACAGAACATTCCCTTTAGATCTCATGACGGTTGTATTGAATGTCAGGTTGAAAAACCCTCCACAAACTATTTCAAGTGCTCTCCTCTGAACATAAAGTGTGAATGTATTTAATGTGGGTGGCTGCCCTGTTGTGTTCAATGTTTACTCAGTATCTTTGTTATTTTAAATATATATTTTGTATTCTTTAACTATGAAGACAGGGCTTGCTGGTGGAGCTGATAGTGGTGGGAGGCAGCAAGTGGCTGACATCTGTTTCATTCAGATTGTGGGACTCTCAGGAGTGCGCTTTAAAAAAAACCCTCATTCATAGACAATAGAGCTCAAGCGCATTTTAATGGCTAATTAATGCCAGAAACAAACAGACACAAAAACAGTGCAACAGTGAGGGCTCCTCTCCTCTCTCAGGGCACTCTGGGTATTTTAAAGTAATTTATTTAATTCTGAATATATGTGTATATTCGTTTTCTGTGGAGAAGGTAATTTTGTCTTAAATATCAAAGTCTGGTTATGTCTAGTTCATTTATCAAACATGATTCTTGTGGGAACAATACAATCTGATGGATGGATCTCAGTACAGCAAATGTGTTAGACAAAAGATGATTTAAAACATTGAAATACAGAAATCCTACCCATCAGATGGACACATGACCCCATTCATGTGCCCTACTGATTGATTGATTGAGTCATGAAAGATAGAAAGAAACAGAAAGATAGATCATCTATTTGTTTGCAATAACAGATGTTACCAATGTATCTCTGTGCAAGCACTGTTTCAATAACCAGTGACCTACTTCCTTTAATTGCCTACTCTCAAACAAAGGGGCGAGGGACATAATATACTTCATGCCGGCTGTGCGCTTCTTAGTGAGGTGTTATTTTTTTACCTATTTGTGTGCTGCTATGTATTTCCTTCACAAGTCAGTCAGCACCCATTTTCCGTGTGTTATTCATTTGCAATTGCTTTACAATTGAATTCTCTTTCTACTGAGTGTCAGAAATGTTTTTGGTTTGTACAAGGCAAGTCACTGAAATCACATCTGCGCTCTTCTAGTGTGGCTTTATATATGCAGAATAAATAAATAAATAAACAGATATACAAAATATACATTTACTTATTAATAGAAAATATATAGACAGACCCAAAACAAATGACTAAATCAAAAGTAATGCAGGTTTAAACAACAGCATGGCAGAATTTTTATTGTTTGGGTGAACTATCCTACGGTGGCCGAGAAGTGCAAAGCAGATCACAATTCTGAAAACAAAATAACAAATTACAAACGCAAATGCAAGTCTAAAAAACAAAATAACAATTCAGAAAGCACAACAACAATTCAGAAAACATTATAACAAGTCAGAAAACACAATGAGAAATTCGAAAACAAAATAACAAGTCAGAAAACACAACGACAAATCAGACAAACCGGAAAAGGTAGGTATAGTTTGAGACAGAGCCATTGGTTTGGGATTACTCAACGCTGACTGGACGAGACATCTGTCAATCAACTTATACAGGAAGAACCAGCCGAAGAACAGCAGAGTCGTGGTAGAAAGTTCGGAGATGGTATTAAAGTAGCTCAGTTTAAATG
>NW_015554082.1:85265-88243 GCF_001515605.1 Sinocyclocheilus anshuiensis | reverse complement strand
ATTTTGTTTTTTAGACTTGCATTTGCGTTTGTAATTTGTTATTTTGTTTTCAGAATTGTGATCCGCTTTGCACTTCTCGGCCACCGTACTATCCCTTTAATTGCACTTCAGCATCCAAAAGTCTTCAAAGTTAGTGATGGTGAACAAATGCAATCATTTCTAAGACAAGATATAAACATGGCATCAGAGGTTAAAGCTGCTCTGATCTTTCTGTTCTGCTTAATAATGTTTTGGTCTGTGTACATCTTCTCCACTCTATGATGTTGACAGATTATGTTTCCCCAGCGAGTAAAATTACAATTTAATTGGTCAGACCTGATGTTGAATATGATGCAATGCAGCCTCAGATTAGCGTGCAAGACTTTGCACATTTTATTTCTGAATCGGAAATGAGCCAAAAAGTCTATTCTGTCTATTAAAACATGCTCTGTGTCCAGATGTCCAAATTCAAATCACAAGCAGCAGCACCACAGGCAGTACAGTATCATGCGTATGCAGAGCTTGCTGAATGTGGCAAGCGGTTACCAGGCACATGCATCTTTCCTCCAAAAAGATTGTAATTACAGCCATTTTGGAAGGAGGGATGAATTAGGAAAAACAGATGGAGAGCGAGAGAAAAGATGTATAGAGCTGACACTAAACTAACCTTCTTGCTGCCAAGTGGATTTTGCATACTGTAGTTTCACAATGCCAAGCTATACAAATAGCCATGCAAAAATATCCTGCTCATGTAATGAACTGTCAAGATCATGTTGAATTGTTATATTGCATACATTCTAATTTCGGTCAATACAACAATAAAAAAGTAGGATTCCCGTTTTGAATGGTTAATTATACAGTAATAGTGAGAATATTGCATGTTAGTGTTTGCATTTTAAACCTGATTTTCACCATGCCTAGTCCCTCAGCACCAAACAAAATTATGCAAATCTTTACTTAAGTTTTTTTTCACTCTGCAGATTAAGGCTTGCAGAGATGCCATCTGTCCGAACATGAGTTTCGTTTTAACAGATCAGTCTATGAAAAGACAGTTTAGCTGATATAGTATCAAAAGTATGAAATAGGCAAACACTGATTCAAGGAAGAACAACTACAACATGATTTCTGCAGCAGTTCTGTACCAGTTTTACAGTAACAATGTAATTCCATCAATAAAATAAAATTAATTTACGTGATTAATTTGGGGGGCACAAACTATCACCTTTATGCATAAATACAGTGCAAAATGCACTTTGGGTTCAAAGTAGTTTTCTTTATTCACATTAATTTTACACTTTTGTTGGATAGAATACTTCTTTTGTTATCTAACCCAGAAAGAAGGGATGTGAACAAGAACGGTATGTTGTAACATCATGACTAAAATTAGAGATTAAAAGCCTCTAATATTTGGCCTGATTTAAAAACTTTCAAAATAAACTAAAATATCATATCAGAAGTAATTTATTAACTTTGTCATAGAAAATAATGTCAAATTTACATGTGTACAATCACATCACTAATTTTGGTTCTTAACATTGATGGTCGTGGTTTTTTTTTACGTAACGTAAAAAACCTAACATAAAAAATAAAATCAACTTCTGTAATATAGCTGAACCCCAGCATATATTGACTAAGAGAAATGTCTTTACTTACTGATGCCTTACTGATTTATGAATTGACTCAAATTCTGAGGGAGAAACAGTCTGCAGGAACTGTTAAAATATACATCTGCAAAAGCAAAATGAGTTATCTTGACAATCCTGACAGCACAGGAACTGGAGAGTGATGCCGTCAGTGTTCACAAGACCTGTTTTTCACAACAGGCAACATTTGAAGGAAATTTCATTTCAACTTTTTAATTGAATCATCTGATGAATGTTCTTGTTTTTATTTGGCAAAACATCCTCCAGACCTATTTGTCTCTCTCATATGCTCACACACACACATGCACAAAAACCACAACCGCACACAGCCACACACACCGTTTGGTTTGTAGGGTTGGTTGCTAGTGCATAGGGCTGTGGGGCAATGGTGGTGTAATGGGTGCTAATAAACAGGCTGTGGGCGGTGTGTCGGCTAAGGCTAATGATATCCATTAGCGAAGGAGCACGACATGCCCATGAAGCACTGTGACTGGTTCCCTGAGCTCTCATTGCAGCTACACCTAATCAGGCCGTCTGCTTGCTTCTTGCCCTTAACTACCCACAGGCAAGCCAACGCTGACTCTCGCTGTCCCATTACCCATGCTGGTCTGTGCTCTGAAAAACACAGAGTCTTATAATTACAGAAGCTTCCATCAACATTGGTTAGTTTCATCATTGGTAGAAACCGAGACTGGCAACACCAAGCACAGGAAGGTTAAAGTGAGATGAGCTCTTGATCCCACTAAACTTACCTTCAGTGTTGTCTACAAACTTAAAATGGGCTGAAAACAACACTTAGAAATACACTTTTTGGTATATAAGACCCTGTTTATACAGCATAAAGACCTCTGATGATCCAATCATGCAGTAAGTGGTCTGCAGAGACGGATTAGACTGAGCATTAGCATGCATCTCAAATGTGTCTGTATTAGAGATACACAGACTGAAACTGAAATTCAGACTGATAATAAGAACTCAATAATGCTTTTATTGTAATAACATTTCTATATTTTTTGTCTAAATAAAAATTACACACACGCACACACACAAAAACACTAAAAACAAGTGAATTTAGGTACAGTTTGGAAAATTAATATTTTGAGATTTGCTAAAGATTACATTTAACAGTGTATTTAAATTATTAATGTTTTTTAAAGTAGATGATGGCAATGGTATAATCTAAATGTAAAAACAGAGGAAAGGAGCATGAACAATTAAATATCCAGAAAGAAAGAAAAAATATATAATGTTGACTGTGCATCCCTAATGATTAGATGTTGTTTTAATATATAAACCATAAAAAGCATGTATATGACAGTTTAATTTTAGTATAAATTACATTATATATATATATAT
>NW_015554082.1:77488-85250 GCF_001515605.1 Sinocyclocheilus anshuiensis | reverse complement strand
TTATTTTGAATCAGTTTTATTTATTTATTTACCTATTTTTGGTTTTCATTTTAATTACAGCAATTTTTAAATATGTTTTTTTTATCTTTTTTTTTTTTCAGTTTTAGTTATTTTTGTACATCAAGTTAAACTAAATGAAAAAAAGAAATGTTGCCTTGCCAACTAACTGAAATAATAATAATAATAATAATAATAAATAATAATTTTCAGTTCAATTCAGTTTTTCAGTAAAAAGTTTATTGCAGTTAACATTAATTTCAAACACATCATTATTCATAAAATAAAAAAATCATTTCAGATCCTATCTATTTAATGTTGTCCACTGGCGATCGATTGTCCGAAACAAATGTTAGTAACAGATATGAACGTGGACTGGTTTACTTTATGGAATAAACATGTTCCTTTAAAAAAAAAAAAAACTAGGAAGCCTCACTCTCTGATCGAATGCTACATCTACACATCTCATCCAATCCCTATCTCATTCTAGTAAACAGTGGCATGCAGGAGGTGTTCTTTCAAGCAGTGACCCTCTGTGAAAGGAAGCAGTACTGCTGGGCACTTAATTGGCCTATTGAACCCTTATCTCACCTCACTTTGCCAGGAAACCCAATGCCATTATAAGGCTGACATGGTGATGACACCTGAACACCAATCACAGGACAATACCCCCATTCAACAGCCAGCATTAAAAGAGAAAGTTGACAGGTCTCGCCTTATCATCCCGACTGGAGACAAGAAATGGACCGTGGTGCAAGTGAGTGCTGAATTTAGTGGAAATGGAAAGTAGGAGAAAAGGAACATGATGTTATGGCAGTTCCAGGGATGAGGACCATCAGAGTGTCATTGCAGGTTTCTTATCTCTAAACCTTGACAACCTGAGACACCTTGACCTGTCAGAGCTCCCGAAGGCTTGCAGAGATTGGAGAGCTTTTGGCGCCAATCACCTGGCTCGATTTTTAACAGTTTTGCTTGCTTCACATTTTTCAAAACATCTTATATTAAGTTTGATTATTTATTAATGTGGAACGCTCTGCAACATTTATGGACCTTTCCAGTCTGGTCAGCGTAAGATAATGAACAAGATATCATGGAATATGAAGAGAGACTGAAGGAATGGATGCACTGGCAGAAAAGTTTGCACAAGTCTACAAGTAATGTTTCTATTCTGGGTGCATCATTTCAAGCTGTCGCAAGTATTCCTGAGATAGAAATGAAATCATTTTCAGTTCAATCTGTGTTTAGATTAAAGCATTACTTGACAAACTGTGCAAATGTACAGACGGTTTCAGCGGCCATAAACTTATGTTTTTAATATGCATTTTTATGTTCATATACTAACCGATTTTATCTCAAAAACACATTATGTTTTAACAGCATTTTCAAAAGTAATCACAAAAGTTAAATTACTTAGAGTACGTATTGTCACCTGGCATCAAATAGATGCAAACAAAACAGAAGTTGCATTTGCCTGAGGAGATCACCATAGACCTCTCTAGCATTTTCCACTAGGAAACAAAACTTAGGTTACTGTCATTATCTCTAACTATTGCAGATTTTCATAACACAATATATTACAGAAAGTGCATTTTGTTGTTTGTTGTGAGGAAGGTCCCATTTGCAGTATGTTCTGCAGATACTTGGGCTTCCCAAATTGCAGATTTTTAAGTCACAGAAAGCAAATTATGTTTACAAAGGGGATGCTATTCAGGAAAACAAGAGGTAAGAGATTTAAGAGGTAGAAATTTTCTTTAAAAAGTGAAACAGTCCTAATAAAAAGGATTTATAATGAAATGGCAGAAGACATAAAACCCCAAATTATAAGCACCCACTGATGTTCCTTTAAACTGTGAGGTACAATGAAAAACACCATAAAGTACATAACAATTCTGCATTTTAGGTGACATAAACAGGCTGTCTATGTCTTTCACCCTCATGAATGGAATAGTCTAGAACTAAATAAAACTCATAGACCAAATTAAATGTTGTTTGTCCATTCTTGCTGTAACAGATCAACAAAGCAGCGTTCATGCTTAATTGCAATAGACAGGTAGGTCTCATGCGGTTCAGCGTGGGTTCAGTCACCCTGACACATCTAAAATTTGCAGTCTAACATAGCTTCATTTTGTCAATAGATTCCTGGAAAACACATTTGAAAGCACATCGCCACATGGATTTTTCTTGCAGGCTACAGAAAAATACAACTTGAGCTCTAATGAGTGAGTCGTGATGGGTGTCTGTTCTAGCTGATATGAAGTCACAAAATAAAGCGAAAAGGTCAGAAGAAAACCATCTCAAAACAAAACTATAATATGCATGTTGGGACTGAATCACAGTCAACCAATTAAGAACAATACACTACAGATGTGAACTTCCTAGTGGAAAATATATCTGTTGCAAAATTTGTGACAACATACCGTATTCAACACAATAATTTAATTTAATTGGAAACTCAATCTTGCTGCAATCTGCTAATTGCTTTACTTAGATATAGACAAAATAGTTAGTTGTGTGTGTTGAAATAAAATTAAATTCAATCTCATTTCACACAAATACTTTGGTTCTCATTTTCTCATTCATATCTTCATCTAGGTGAACTCAGAAAATTGCAGTGGCTTCATTTTATTTTATTTTTTTCTTTAATGTCATATTGGGCAGATGTGCTTGCTTGAAAATAAAATTTTGGATTGTATACTTTTGTATACAATACAATTTTGTACTTGTAATGCAAAATACATTTCGAAAAAGGGCAAAGAGGGATTTGAAAATGATAAACATCTCAGAGTATAAGTCAATAGTAAGTCAAACAGTGTTTTGTCAAAAACTATGGGAATTATTATGGTGGTCATCCTGGTGGTCTTCAGCATTCAGAATCTGAAATAATGCAAATCAGAAATCTGTTAGCATGTCACTTTTTCTTATCACTTTTTTTTTCTTTTTTTTCCCCCCAGGATCATCAATGTGATTTTTATTCCAAATGGTCTGTGATTTGTGATACAAAGAGAAGGGCTTTGGAGATGAAACTGTGCCTTCATGGGTAATGAGATTTTAAAATGCTTTGTGTACACTATGCAATTCTCTGACTTTGGAGGTGGAGGGATATGATTGACAGATAAGGACAATATTTATGATGTATAGCTTTTGTAACGGATTAGAATGGGGTTCAAAAGAATCAAAGACACATGAATAACATTTAATTTGCTTCCACTGATTGCTATTTTCTCTAAAGCAGATTCATTGTCACTGAGTACTGTTGCAGATAAATTACCTTGCATTAATCCTTCACCCCCAAAGTCTAGGCAGTTACAGCAAACAACAATGCATACAGGTCTGTGTCAAGATAGAATGTAATTAAATGCATTCATGATACATACTGTTATCTGAAAATATATAAGGGTAAGAGTGGTCAAGAACAAAAACTAATTGCAATCATGGGAATTAGTCAAAGCTATACATGTTTAACTCTCTGGTGTTGTTCAGCCATTTTTAAATGAGTTTTGAATAAAAACAAATCACTTCATGGGAATGGTACAAAACCTGGTGACTTTTGCAGCACTTGATATATTGTGTACAGAAATTGTGTACAGATCCTTGCAACATGGGGCCGTGCATTATCATGCTGCAACATGAGGTGATGGTCGTGGATGAATGGCAAAACAATGGGCCTCAGGATCTCGTCACGGTATCTCTGTGCATTCAAAATGCCATCAATAAAATGCACCTGTGTGTGAACAATATTTGAGAGAAATAGGCCTTTTGTGTACATAGAAAAAGTCTTAGATCTTTGAGTTCAGCTCATGAAAAATGGGGGCAAAAACAAAAGTGTTGCGTTTATAATTTTGTTCAGTGTATATATATATAGTGTACACAGCGTGATTTGTGATCGCTCATCTCTATATATATATATATATATATATATATAATATAGACTTATTATTTTCTTTTTTGTAGTGTCGTATTGTCCCTAAATATGAGGTGTATTAATATACGTTACATGTATATAGTATAATCATCATGTTCTAATAGGACTGCCAGTGCTAACATTGTGCTTGTCGTAATATGTCATAGAAATGCATTGTTGCTAATCTGTCCATACAAGGTGGTTGCTAATGCTATTTAAATTGTACCAGCACAATTATCGCATTAACTCATTCAGAGGTCTGAAACAACAATGTTCCAGATGTCACATTCAGGAAAATCATGATGGATGCATTAGTATGGTCCTGTAACAGCTTTCAAAGTGCGGAAACCTGTTCTTTGTTGGTTCCCAATGTCTGTGTAACATCAGTCATGCCCGGAGTCATGTACATGTGATGCAGCTGACACTTCTCATATGATGTCTCTCTGTGTGTCAAAGCTTATAAAGGGAGACAGAGAACACACACTGTCACACTGCTATAATCACTCGATTGCCATTGCCACATTGTATTATCCGATATGCAATTCCCGACAGAGACACTACAGATTGGAGGATAGCATAATTATTGAACTTAATTTTAACATGGAGAGAAATAATTTTTTTTTAAGTATATAGCCTTTTATGGATCACAGGAGTAAATCTAAAGACTATTTCTATGCCCTTTGCCATCCAATTTCCAATGTCTGAATTTTTTAAGCTTCATAAATGACCACAAGGGTCACAAGTTTTCTGAACACATATGGTATTATTGGCGAATCCCTTATAATAGTAAAATCATATGGGATGCACAATGCACTTCTGTTCAAAAGTTTGGGGGCATTATTTATTTATTTATTTTTTAAACAATATTAATAGTTTTATTCAGCAAGGCTTCATTCAATAAATCAAAGTAACAGTAAATACATTTATAATGTTACAAAAGAAATGCTGTTCTTTTGAATTTTCTATTATACACATACATTATATATATATATATATATATGTTTGTCACAGCTCCAGACTTATTTGTTCATTAATGACGTCATCAGCGACTAGTCGACTTCATCACATAAAAGTCGACTTTAAAAAATCAGAAGTCGTTCAACCCCTAATACACATACATATATACACACACACACACACACACAGGTTTATTTTTATGAATCGTGCGGACATTCCATAGGCGTAATGATTTTTATACTGTACAAACCGTATTTTCTATCACCCTACACCAACCTTACACCCCTTACAGGAAACTTTCTGCATTTTTAGATTTTCAAAAAAACTAATTCTTTTTTATTTATTTAATTTTATTGTTTTATTAAAAAAACCTTATTCTGAATGATTTATAAGCCTTTTGAAATATGGGGACACTCAAAATGTCCTCATAAATAACCTTCTCATTGTAATACCTATGTCATACCCATGTCATTATACAAATTTGTGTCCTCATAAAGCACAAAAACGCACACAAACACACACATGCACACGCACACGCACACGCACACACACACACACACACACACACACACACACACACATAATTACAATTACATAAAAATACAACACTGATACTAAATTACATTTTAAAATAGAAAATGGAAAACAACTTTTAAACAAAAATTTAAATTGCATCACAATATTGCTGTTTTACTCCATGTTTATAAGTTTTATTAATTAATTTTAGACAAACCATCATGCAGTTTTAACTTTTATTTGAAAATAACCATCAGCTTTGTTTTTTAAGATGAGTGCATCTGTTATCCCAGCAGCTAATTTCTAATTGGTTAAACTGATAGTGTTACGGCTCACTGCATCGCTCACTCCCCATTCTCCTTTATTTTAACCGCACTTAACTCTAACCATCATTAAAAAATGCTTTACTCTATAAGGGAAAGTAGTTAGCAAGGCCTTGTGCTTGTTTGCAGGCTATGTTACAAATATTAATGAGCAATTAATCATTAGCTACAGAGAACAAAGGAAAAACTAAATGAAAAGAAGAAATGAAAACAAGAAAATTAAGATGCGAGTGGATGATTTTAACAACAAGGAAGGCACAATTGATGTGAAACAGTTTATGCGAACTGCTGAACTGCCAAGACCCCTATCTGCAGTTTTGGTCCAATTGTGAATCTGAACGATTCCTATCCAAGCCCCTGAACCTTTTTATAGTGCACACCAAAAGTGAATCTTGCTTTGTGGACACTGGGCCATTTGGTGTTGTGTGTAAATAAATGCTATGGTCAGATGATTTGTTTTGGCAAGTTTCTTTGATACCTCTCTCTTGCGTGCGCTCGGCGCTGTTGGAGCACAGCTGAGCAGTTATCCCTCTCAGTTTATGGTAATCTTTCAGGGGCCCCCATTATGTTTATTCCTCATTAAAATTTTATAGCCACTGCAAATTGTGAAGATTAGGATGGGGTGGAGAGATCTCTCTCGTTCGGCTGTCTGCTCACAGATTTATGCTATTCCTTACACTGATCCAGGCTTATCAGATGCCTCCAACCAGATGTTCATAAAGCAAAAAGGAGAGGTTTGGTCTGATGCCCTGACCCACAGAGCAAGGAAATGGAAAAGAGCAGGCATCCAAATTAGGCTAAATGGGTGAGCTTTTCTTATTTTCATATTTGTTTGATCAGTCACAATTACTTCATCATCTCATTGCCTGTTTTGCTTGCAAAAGACAACAACAGCCATTAAAGATAGCAGCTAAAGATATAACTGTACTAGGAAAGATGAGTAGATTACAGATATACAAATTCTAACGGTCACAAGTAATGCAATCCCTGCCTTTGAACGGATTTGAGGCCAGAGTGAATTTATGGAGCTGAAAGAAAATTAACACTTACAAGATCATCCTGGATAAGGCCAGTTGTGCTGCAGGTGCTTTAGCATTAGAGTGAACTGGAATGAAACTTTGATGTTCAAAGGTCATGAGCATAACTATCATAACTATTGTATCTCCAACAAAAATGGAAAGACAATTTACCGTTGGTGTAAGGCCACTGCAGTATGAATTTTACATTATTTATACGTTACCTCTCAAGCTGTTTCCACCTACTTATCCTGTTGTTCATCACCCCACATCTGTTGTATTACAATATCAGACTAGAATGCCAGGTCAGGAGGTGAAATGTGTGGGCATTCACATGTCTCTATCTGTCTTCTCTCCTGTGATGTAGACCAGAACGCTGAAATGCTGTCTGCTGGGCCTCGTGATCGTTCTGTTCTCCACAAGTTCATAGGAATTCTGTGGTTCTTCTCTGGTAATGAGATCAACATACTGTTAGAGATCACCACTAAGGTCACCTCCCTTCATCCAGTCTGGGAAGTAACTGCTTTGAGGCTACTACTGTGTGCTGATTGATTGTATTGCTGACCTGCAGATGCATGATAAAGAGATGTATGATTCCACATTGTATATTCTCCTCTTGATGAATATATCCCAGCTGGTATCTTTATGAGTTGTACAAAACTATGCAAGTCATACAAAAATATTGAAGCAGGAAAAAGCTATATATTTTATATATTCTGTATTTTACACTCAGTTTTGGGATGCTGCATGCATGCATCTTTTGAAAAAAATAGGTTTGTATACAAAACACTAGATTTTTACTCGATTCCTGAGAATGCTTTATGCCAAAAAGATTAAAAGATTAAAAGACTATTTAAAAAACAATAACAACTTCTAAAAATAAAAGTATCTGATATGATATTATGCACTTCACATATGTGTAAACTTACACTGATTTCAAGTTATACATTTTACTATTCTGTGCATTCCCTAGTAATCAAACCTACAACCTTGATGTTGCTAGCACCAATGATCTTCCATTTGAGCTACAGGAACATGGATGACATGTTGTG
>NW_015554082.1:55280-77346 GCF_001515605.1 Sinocyclocheilus anshuiensis | reverse complement strand
AATAGTGGGACAGGAAAAAAAAAAAAAAAAAAATCTATAAAATATTATAATTTCATGCTTGGAATCCTTAAAAGGTTATATAACTCAATAGAACTTGTTTGGTTACAAAGAGTATTCGTTGCAACCTTATAAAAGGTTTCGTATGTCTATGTTTACATTTTTCCAATATTTTTATACTGTATTATTGTCAGACTCTGTTCCATGTTTTGTGTGTGGTAAAGTATTCTCCAGCGTTTCCTCGTTCCTCGTGTGTGTGCATCGTGACAATTATATTATATTTAATTTTGTATTTTTATATATTATTGTATTATAATCCATTTTATTGCATAATTCCTATGTATGTCATCACTATGTCTCTACTTTCTTCTGCACTGTCACCAAGACAAATTCCTTGTGTGTTTATAAACATGCCTGGCAATAAAGCCCTTTCTGATTCTGATATGGAATGAGTTTGAAACATGGAATCATAAACTTTTTGAATAAAAAGTTCTATAGGACATATTCACCTTTCTGTTCCAAATACAGAAAGAAGTGAGGGATAGAACCATACTGTACATAGAACCATTTCTTCAACTGTATCACCAACTACAGTGATATTCGCATGCTATGCTGAGAAATTAGAATATATATAAAGGCCTGTCTCTAAAGAACTAATATATGGAGATGTTATATTAGATTGTTTAAACAGGAGACAGTCTGGTGTTTTAAGTATTATAATCAAATGTAGGTTTTGCTGTAATTCAGTCCAGTTTGAACATTTATGTTATCATTAGATCTGAAATTGGATTCTTTGTTTTTGCAAATCAAGTGTCATTCAGCTCAGTCAATTTCCTCAGAACAACCTAATAATGAGCTGGACAATCTATGTTGGAAAGAAAACACCACTTTAGGCTTCCAAAATGAAGCAAGGCAAGTCAGCAAATAATATAATGATAAAATAACGAATGGTATAACTATATTGTTAAAATATCTCTTATGAATATCAACTAACCACTAAGCTGCAGGCCACAGTATGGAGAAAGCAACGTCTAAGATTCTCCTGCTCTGGGACCTTTTCTTCTCTCTTTCTCCCTCAAGAAAATCGGCTAATGGGCAATACCACTGCATCGCTTAAGTATCTACACAGGCTAGACACATGCACGCACACATGCACGCACACACAGACGCACACACACACACACACACACACACACACACACACACACACACACACACACACACAATTGCCAGTTGACAAAGCTTTCAAACTATGAATCCAATTAAAGCCAAAACAAAAGCAATATTTTCAAGAGAGAGCTGCTGCACAGATCCTGGAGAGGCTGCATAATTTATGTTTGTCCCTTTTTTCCTTCCTTTCCTCTTTGAATTGAGCCTCATAAAACCACCACCATTTCAATAATGCACGACCTGTGGGTTTGTTAATAGGCTTTGTAGTCGCAATAATGTACTTTCCTATATGGCTGACAGAGATTATGGGCTGGCTCTCTGGGTTGCCAGCTATTGATCTCTTCTAATACCTCTTTGCTCCCTGGTTGCCATTATTCAGCCTCCGCCCTCCACCCATCATGGCACAAATGTTAAAGCAAGTCCAGCTGCTCTGAGCATCAGCGGGGATGGAGTGAGAAGAAAGAGGAGAGAGGGGGCCTGCAGAGAAATGGGCTGTTGTAATCCATTAAATTCTGCCTTTCTGTCCTCTTGAATCTGATTATTTGAATAATTAAGAGAAATCACTCAAGCAGAAGTTCAATAAGCTTTTACATATTCAGTGTCCTCACTGCCTACCAACCTAAAATAAGGGCAAAACATTGCATCTGCTTTGCACAGTGTGATCTGATTATATGCACATGCCAATGGCAGCTGGGAAACAACCCCTAAGTGGCTGTGAGGGGAAAAAAACATTTAAATCGACACTTCTTAAAGTGATGTTACATCAAACCAAATCCATACAAATACTGAATATACAGTAGCACAGTAAGTTAATATACAGTTAGTTAAATGTGACATTTAAATTAACAGTTTCATTTTATTTTGCAGTTTGATATGACTTTAAACTGTAAAAGTTGGTAAATAATTGATCAAGCTATAGCTGTTGCCAATAAAACATGTACATAATGACTTTTTATACTAAACAGCCCATTGTATTGACCCCTTTAGTACACATTACTAAATTAATCAATTAATTAATTAATTCGTTATTGAAAATAAGTGGTATTGCCCATAGATATCATCTCAGATGGTCATTTGATGACTCCAGACATGCCATTATGTCCACCATCTTTGAACATTCAACATTTCAGACTCTGCTAATCATTCATATTAACAGAACATTGAATATATCAAAAATACCACAACAACGTTCAGCTTTCGGTTGTAAGAACCAAAGGGATCTATGTTAGGGTTCCCTGATGATCAATAACATTTATAAGAGCTTCAGAACATTTATAAGAGCTGCTGAATATTAGTGCAAATATATATATTCATATGTGAATGAATATGACTGCAGATGCACAGTGAACATGCTCTTGAGTATTCACAAACGGCTTTATCTGTTCCAATATGATGAACGGCTTATTTATAGTGGCCTGTAAGAACATCTACATATAGATTTATACAATATTGTCCATTCCAATAGTATATCCTTTACCTTATTTAAATACAAAATGTATAACAGTTGGGGAATATAGAATAATTTCTTAGTAACCCCAATACAAAACCTTATGTAAGGTTAAGCTATAGGAGAGAGCAGTGTTTAGCCTAAAACAGAAGTTTAGACAGGCAAAGGGGAGCCACTGACTTTCATCTCAGTTGGCCTCTGTGGCCTTACTAACTAATTAGACAAAACAGTTCACCTTGTCTGGTTCTAAACACAAGACTTCTGTGCTCAGTACCAAACTAATGTGCGGAGGTGGAGGAAGTAATGACAATTAAAGCCTAACCTGCAGTTCAGGGCAATAATTACGTGCTTTCCCAAAAGTCCAATAAAACAACACAGGGAATCAGAGAAGAGAGGAAGCAGAACCCATGGCATCAAACTGTGTTTATCTGTTTAGCTGTCTTGATTAGCAACAGAGTGGTTTCTAGAGAAGAAGAACATGCGCAGCCTTCTTCCTGTTGGACAGAGGTCCAAGTTGGTACGTGGAAGATTTCCCTGAGGAAATGTGCCCTGGGCAGATAAGGTGGAGGAGCAGATCGAACTCCAGGGGGCCAGGAATCACTGAAGTGTCTCTGCTGCGACATAGGGCACTAGTCATGGACCAAATAGAGGGGAAAAATGAATGGAACAAAGAAAGAATAGAAGCCATGATGCAGAACATAGTCTTCAGAATGGCTTCTTAAAATGAACAACAAGACTCTCTCCTGAGTCACCTAAGCTCCTCTTCCTCAGGGACGAGAACCTTCCAGAAAACTTGCACAATATGAGTTCCACAGCTGTAGTGAATGTAACTTTTGCTGATTTTTTTTCAAAAGTATTATTATCCTTGACCACTCATCCCTGCTAGAGCCACGTGGCATGTTAATTAGAGCTTGGAGTCTATCTACAAGAGAAAAGTTGGATTAATGTTCCAAACTTGGCTTTATGAATGGATTGAAAGATGATGGCGAAAGGGTTGATGATGGGTTGACGTCCACTGATTCATTCTGTAGAAGAGAAGAGAATAAAGACAATGAAGGTGATTGTGATAAACGAGTGTCCGATGCTCTGATTGCCTGGTAATAATGCTCTGCACTTATCAATGATTCTGCTATTGTCTAAATCATGTCCATCAAATGCAGGTTTGGCAGGAGGAACCTCAGTGTTTCCAGAAAGAGCTTTGAGCACCACCATCACTTTTGTGAAATCCATGTTCTGCTTCATACTTGTCAACAGTAGTGCTAATATGAGCTTGCTAATATGAACTTCCTAATGTTGCTAATGATTTCATTGTTGTTTTAACACAAATAGTAGCTTACAAAACACATCTGTCAAAAGATCTCATAATATAACTTTTTTTAAAACCTCACACATCTACACCACACAAACAGTCCTCCTTACAGAAGACTCACTTCACAATCGAGTCCAGGAAAGTTTGAGCATGTTGCCAAGCTAACAGTGTGATAAATATAAAAATCGCAAATCGGTTTCATAAATACTTCTCTGTTTTGTTTCTGTTTATACTTGGAAATGTTTTAGCACTAACTCTGACAACAGTGTGATGTCATACTTAAATGTCTTGTTTTGAATTTGTTTTCTGAAACGAAGAGTAGCGGTAGCTGATGAAAATATTATGTCATCACCCTTATTAGATTGCACATTAGAGTCCTATTTGAAAAGCTGGCACTAAACCAAGCCCAGCAGAGGGGTGTGGAGACTCCATCTGGTGTGCCTGGCATCCGGTGGGCCACTGGCCGTAATACTGCACTGTCTCACGTATCTCAACTCACAGAAACACACAACACACGCTTCTGCAGGACTTCACGAGGACTAAAAGTTGTTTCAGGTTTTGATT
This sequence comes from Sinocyclocheilus anshuiensis, assembly GCF_001515605.1. Taxonomy (NCBI): domain Eukaryota; kingdom Metazoa; phylum Chordata; class Actinopteri; order Cypriniformes; family Cyprinidae; genus Sinocyclocheilus; species Sinocyclocheilus anshuiensis. The sequence goes on along the minus strand of NW_015554082.1, from coordinate 72,859 downwards.
TATTATTCTTTACACTGTCTCGACAGGTTGAGACAGTGTGATGGTGGAGAACAGTGTGTGTTGTGTTAAATCAGACCATTGAAATATTATGTGTTGCTTCTCAACATCTACTGGAAGTGGAGAAACAGCTTACAGGATCATCTTCCACAAACAAAACACCATCTGAATAGTGAGGAAAATACGGAGTATGTACTGTAGTGTTTGTTTTGGGCTAGTAGACACATTGAGATGCCTCAAGCAGCTGGGTTGTCGGCCGATATTAGTCGGCAAAACAAAGCACACACACACACACACACACACACACACACACACACACACACACACTGGGTTAAATCTATGCCTAATATCACTAAATCTAACTACTCACGATTTATTCAGCTAAGTAATTATCAATTTATTATGTTTAGCTATACTTTTAGATATTAAGAGAAAATCTATTTGAACTACACTTCAATACATTTTACGAGTGCATTTTTCATTACCTATCAAAAGATTAGAGCCAGTAAGTTTTTTCATGTTTTTGAAAGAAGTATCTTAGGCTGCATTAATTTGATTATAAATACAGTAAAATCAGTATATTGTGAGTAATAGTCAAGTCAAGTCAAGTCACCTTTATTTATATAGCGCTTTTAACAATACAGATTCAATGTTTCTAAGATGGAAGAATGCTGTTTTTGTAACATGGGAAATATGATTTTCAAAAGACAAGTTGCTATCTAATATAACACCCAGATTTTTGACTGTAGAGGAAGTAAACGTACATCCGTCTAGTTGCAAACTGTAATCCACGAGATTCGGTGTACTGTCTTTTGGTCCAATAAGTAACATCTCTGTCTTATCCGAATTTAATAGGAGAAAATTATTGGTCATCCAATCTTTTACATTTTTAAAAGAGTAATACTGTTACAATTAAAAATATATATTTATATATAATTAATTTTTATTTATTAATTTTTGGAAAACGTTGCTACTTAACATTTTTGTGGAACTTGTGACTTTTTCTAGGATTTTTTTTTTTTGAGGAGTAGAAAGTTCAAAAGAACATAATTTATTTGCAATATAATTTTTGTTGCAACATTATACATGTTTTACTGTCACCTTTGATTAACCTTGTCAAATAAAAGTTTTAATTAAAAAAAAAACTTACTGACCACAAACTTATGAATGGTGGTGTCCAATCAACAATTCTCTCACCTTCTTCCACAATCTTGGATTTATTTTTTTCACTCTGCATGATGTAATTAATTTTAGGATTGTTTTTACTGCTATAAGGATACATGCAGAGCTGCCTTACTATTTTGCCAAAAGAAGGTATGATGCAGCATACAGTAAATAAGTTAAGTTTTAAAACTGTTTTCACCTATGATTAAAATTATGTTTGTTTTGGAACAGACTAATTAAGTGGAACCTTTAACATCTGAAGAACCTTTCTGTTTCACAAAAGGTTCTTTGTGGCGAAATAAGGTTCTTCAGATTATAATTATAATAATTATAGGTAGGAAAGAGTTGGTTCTTTAAAGGGGTCATATGATGTTGCCAAAAATAACATTATTTACTGTATTTGGTGTAATGAAATATGTGTATGCGGTTTATGGTTAAAAAAACATTATTTTCCACATACTGTACATTATTGTTTCTCCTCTATGCTCCGCCTTTCTGAAACGCGTAGATTTTTACAAAGCTCATCGGTCTGAAAAGCGAGGTGTGCTGTGATTGGCCAGCTATCCAGTGCATTGTGATTGGCCGAATACCTCAAGCGTGTGATGGAAATGTTACGCCCCTTACCATATTGTGATGCTGTGTCCCAGCCGGAGCGACGAGACAAAAACATTAAAACCCATTATAAACGAGGCATTTGTTGCATCCAGTGGGGACATAATTACGGATTATAATGACTTATACTGTCTTTTTACGCGTTGCATTGCATCGCGCCGCGTAAACATAAAACCATGTCTGCATTTGTGATCAGAGAAATGACAAACAACAAGCGCTACTATACACTGCTCAAAACTCACATTTGAATCATCAGTGGCAAATCCTTTAAATATGACAACGTACTTACAGTCTGTGAGTCAGAACAGCCGGCATTGTAGTCTACTCTACCAGGATCAGGAAACAGTCCTCCATAAAATGTGCTGCACACAACTTATACTGTCTTTTTACGCGTTGCATTGCATCGCGCCACGTAAACATAAAACCATGTCTGCATTTGTGATCGGAGAAATGACAAACAACAAGCGCTACTATACACTGCTCAAAACTCACATTTGAATCATCAGTGGCAAATCCTTTAAATATGACAACGTACTTACAGTCTGTGAGTCAGAACAGCCGGCATTGTAGTCTACTCTCCCAGGATCAGGAAACAGTCCTCAATAAAGTGTGCTGCACACATCTGAATATTTGGGTTGAACTTTTCTGGAACAGTGTTGTAAATACAACTTAACCACTGATTTCTAGTCGTGTCCTCTTTTGGAAGGCCAAACAAAGTAGTTTCGCTTTCACAACGAAACACACAGCGTCTCCAAAACATTGCGGTGGCGGCAACAGCGAGAATAAAAGTTACGCCTTCTTTCTTTGCATGAACATTTGGGCGGCATTATGCAAATCTTCCCACATCGTGACATAGACATGTGGGGGCATGTTAGAATGAGCCGTTTTAGGTTGGCGTTGTTAACTTTTATAAAGAATATCTCTTTGGATTTGAGACTTCAGTCTTTGCAACTTTACAGATCTTATTTATGTTCCAAGAGCTTGTAACACTCCAAAGAGAAAGGAAAAATTTAAATCGCATCATATGACCCCTTTAAAGAACCTTTGACTGAATGGTTCTTTGTGGAACCAAAAATGGTTCTTCTATGGCATCGCTGTGAAGAACCTTTTAAGGACCTTTATTTTTAAGAGTGTATGATGTCCCTGCATCCCTGTGAGTACAATCTAAAAGTATACGGTTTCAGCATAGTCAGTTTTTCGAGCTTTACAATGTTAATTGCCTCATTTCAAGAGTGCCTAAGCAATTTTTACTCATCCACTTTACAGGAGCTTCCACAAAGTGAATATGGATGGTGCATGTGACTTGCTGCAGAGGATTTGTGGGAATATTGAGATTAATTGCTTTTCTAATTGAAGCACAAGTTAGCTTAAAGAAGGTGACAAGTGTTAACATGACCTCCACCTGTACACCACTCAACATTCCTCTGGAGACAAGACATATGAGGGAGAATAAGTTGTCTGTCAGGAGCTAGGACTATGAAAGCCTTTTAGAGAATAGTAATGCACAAATCTGTTCTTAACAACACCATTCTTTGATCGCTGACACGTAGTCTGCGACTAAAAAAAAAAAACACTGGCTTACACTATGTTCTTGCCACCAACTGGACCCACTTTTTAGACTTGCGACAGACAGATTTAAAACACGACTGACCAGTCATGAGGTGTGCACACTCAAGAGGTGGTCCCAACTTCCAGGAAAACAGCAATGAGCTACAGCCGATGAAATTGCCAAAGCACAAAAGTGCAAAAGAGGAGGCCAAGGCAGTGGGAGGAAGGAGCCAAAAAAAAAAAAGCCCATCAAACTGCTGCCCATGTCACCCGCAGTCAGCCACATTTTCTTGTGTTACTTTGTGTGTGAGAATTAATTCCAGTACTGTACTACAGACGGAGTGGGGAATGATGTAATTGACACATGTAGACTGCGATAACTTGTGTAAAGTGCACTGTGACATAACAGAAAGCAAGCTTTCAATCTCACGATGACCTTTTGACTTGTAGTGTGCATTTGGCTTAAAAGAGGAATTTGTCTTGTTTTACTCTATGATTTTAACAGTAAAGCATTGTATTAGACTGTCTTTAATGCATTCTTAATTTTTATTACAGTACTTTTATTTGGAGGGAACTAGTCGTTGAGGATGGAGAGTGACGTTGACTTATATAATCTTCTCTAATTTTGGCAAGTGCAATAGGCGAGTGGCAGGTACTGTAGCCATAAAAACGATCTTCTCCTCTCCTGAGCACAAGAGACATATCTGACAGGTGCCACAGACCTTGAAATAGCAGATGGATTATTAGCTTCAGCTCTGCCTCTACGTCAAATTATCCTCTACATCTCCCCTGAGACGGGCAGGCAATTAGCTCAAAATGCAGACCACTGTCAGATACAGAGAGCGGTATAGACGGATAGATAGTGTGAAAGAAAGAAAGAAAGAAAGAAAGGAGAATAAAAATAAAAAGCACTTGACAGGTTTAACTAATAACAGGCTTTAAAAAGACTTTAAAAGAGTACAAAAATAAGTACAAGAAAGTGAAAGTGCAAGAACAAATAAATGTAAGAGAAAGAAAAAAAGAAAAGAGAATAAAAATAAAAAGCACTTGACAGGTTTAACTAATAACAGGCTTTAAAAAGACTTTAAAAGAGTACAAAAATAAGTGCAAGAAAGTGAAAGTGCAAGAAAAAATAAGTGTAAGAGAAAGAAAGAAAGAAAGAAAAGAGAATAAAATAAAAAAGCACTAGACAGGTTTAACTAATAACAGGCTTTAAAAAGACATTAAAAGAGTACAAAAATAAGTGCAAGAACGTGCAAGTGGAAGAAAAAAATAAGTGTAAAAAAGAAAGAAAGGAAAGAAAGAAAGAAAAAGAAAAGAGAATAAAAATAAAAAGCACTTGACAGGTTTAACTAATAACAGGCTTTAAAAAGACATTAAAAGAGTACAAAAATAAGTGCAAGAACTTGCAAGTGGAAGAAAAAAATAAGTGTAAAAAAGAAAGAAAGAAAGAAAGAAAGAAAGAAAGAATAAAAATAAAAAGCACTTGACAGGTTTAACATAACAGGATTTAAAAAGACTTTAAAAGAGTACAAAAATAAGTGCAAGAAAGTGAAAGTGCAAGAAAAAATAAGTGTAAGAGAAAGAAAGAAAGAAAGAAAGAAAGAAAGAAAAAGAAAGAAAGAAAGAAAGAAAGAAAGAAAATAAAAATAAAAAGCACTTGACAGGTTAACTAATAACAGATTTATAAAAACATTTTAATTGAGTACAAAAATAAGTGCTGTTCAGTCATTTGGTCGATTTTTTTTTTTTTTGCAGCATTAATAGCTAGACCATCACATAATTAGACATTTGGAACATTATGGTTATCTTGCTGGAGTCAACAAATTATGCCACTAAATTATAAATCATTTGTGTGACAAGAAAGAAGAGAAGAAAATCATGTTTGCCAACATTTCACTGTTTTGTCAGTCTTTGTTTAATTGGTAATTACTCCACTAAAATTATTGGCTACAGTATTAAAGTGATTCTAATTTGTGAAATGATGCCACTCAGAAATAAAATCTACAATGTGTTAGTAGTCTATATTTAGGATTAAATATATTTAGGATTAAAAGGCCAGTGTCTAAGAAGATGCTTTGAAATTGTACCTTCATGAAATACAAGCCATTCATAGTTACACAAGTGAAGATACAATTAAACAGTTTAAGGGAATAATTATAATATAATATGATACAATGTAATGTAATGTAATATAATATTGCATAGCACTACATACACTAATGTTCAAAAGATTGGTTTAGTAAGGTTTTTCTAATATTCTTGAAAAGAAAAATCACCTGGCTGCTTGACTTTTTTTTTTTTAAACTGATTTATTTTGTGTATATACATATATATATATATATATATATATATATATATATATTTAGTCTTTACTGTCAACTTTGATCAAGTTAATGCACCCTTTCTTAGTTAAAGTGAAAGCAATATTAATAACTAAAGTAAAAGTAATAACTAAATAGTAAAAAAAAAAAAATTGTCACCCTACACCTCTACCGCTGAGTTAGTGTCAATAAAAATGCATTTACTGTATATATATATATACTTAGAAATAGCAAGGGTTCACACAAAATAAGGGGAGTCCGCTTTTAGTTATTATGCCGGCCGCAGTTGGAACCAGATTCCAGAAGAGATCAGATGTGCTAAAACATTAGCCACATTTAAATGCAGACTCAAAACTCATCTGTTTAGCTTGCACGTAGCAAGGTGTATACATATATATACACACACACACACATACATATGAACACACACAGACACACACACACACACACACATTACACACGCACACACACAAACAAAGAAAAACAAGTAGATAGAATAGAAAAAAATAGAAAGCTAGTTTTTGTTTTTTGTTGGTTTTTTAAAATAAAGAATAAAAAAAGATAAATATAGATAAAGTAGAATTAAAATAGACTAGAAAGTGTTAGAGTTAGAGGGTCAAATTACTTTTTAATTATTAATTATATATATATATATATATATATATATATATAATTTAATTTAATCAATTAATGTGCTGTTATGCATGCCTCAATAACTCTAATTTCCTACACAATAGATGGGTTGAGTCATAAATAATTATATTCACAATCACAAGTCAAGAATATAATCCATAATTACAACATGTAATTTAGATTAAGCTATTTACACCTCTCTGAAAAGGCAATATTATGGGTAACACTGTATTAAGTCATCAGGCATACATAGATCAAACTTAATATTTCAGCATGAGCTCGTTAAGTGCACAAACATTTGTACTAGTATATGTTAGTACTCATTTCCCATCTTTAGTATTCAGAAAAAAACTGGTAAATATTTTACTCTTAATACAACATTTACATGAGCTGATTACCAGAAAGCTCCAATATTCAGAATATTAATCTGCATGTAACCAAACCCAACAGTGGTTTCATCTGAAACAATGACAGACAGGTTTTGAGATGAAAGTTAAACTCTGAGTTTTTAAAAGGTGATAAATTAGGCTGTCAAGCAGAAACAAAATTACATCTGAAACCTCACTGGATAAATCATTCAGGCAGCGGGACTTTTATTCAGCTCATTATTTTGAGATAAACACCTACAGTGTTCAATTGACTTCACATGATTGATAGGCAAGATTCATGCACCTTGGTTACAGTTGCTAAGCTGAAAGGAACCAGTTGTGCTGATGGCTAATGTCACAAATGGTACCTTGTACGCTAAGCTGTTTAGGGGGAATTTTGACATATTTTCTGATATTTACTATCAGAATGAGCTCTCAGAATATCAATATATAACACATATTGCACTGCACAAATATATCTAAAGAAAAAAAAACAGCATTTGGACAATTTCCCCCCCAAAAAAAAAACATGAATTTCCCCTTCACAAAGATAACATTGTGTGTTATCTCTTCTTTTAACAAATCTGTAATACCTCAGGCAGTTCTGAGGATGACATTTATCAGTATTTTAAATCAATGCATCATATTGATGTTCTGTTTGGAGGAATCAAGGGCAAGTCTTTCTGTTTGTTTTTAATGTTCCCCATGGATGCTGAGAATCACAGCACATGCAGACCAGACTGCAGAAGGTTTTCTTTTGATTGGAGTAATACAGCTGTGGATGGATTTTCCTCAGCTGCTTCTGAGTAAATTTCAAACATTTATTATACCGTTTGGATGTAAAAGATTGATTTGGAGTTTCAGAAAAAGAAAGACAAAAAAGCAGAAAGAATGTGTGCAAGCACATATTCATTTGTTCATACCCCCAGCTGCAATTTGTCAAGCATTTCCATAAACAGACAATGTGAGGGGCTCTGTGTGAATCATACATATAGCATCTTGAAAGCAAAAGAAAGCGTGTTGTATAAAGAAGCATGCAGAGCAGTCTCATAAGGGAAACGTCACTATAATGACTGTTATTCGCTTCCACCAAAAAGTTGCTTTCGACATTCTCATCTCAAGCCTTGGCAAACTATGGGTAATATCATCTATTTCAATGATGGCCATCGTGTTTTATTATATTTATACTCTTATACAGATATTTTTGAGCCCCAACCCAACCACTGTACAAAACATAGCAGGCAAATAAATCTACACTCTTACATATTTTAAATGAAATGGAAAACAACAAAAATAAATACATAAAAATCACCATAAAAAAGGTGCACAAGTTGTGTGCTACTACTATATATTCAGTGTTTCCACTTTTTCTGATCAATGAACCATTTTTTTTCCCATGAAGTCATGTGTTGACTAATATGGATTTTTAAAAATAATTTTATAGAGATTTCACAAACAATAATTTCTTGAAATAAATGCTTTAAAACCCGAGCATAACCACAAAAATGTATGCAAGACTGTAGCAATTTGATAAGTGGCTTTCGATAAATTCTGTTACCATTTACTCACTCTCATATATTTTTCCAAACCCATGAGACTTTGGTGAATCTTTGAAACACACAAATTAAGACATTTTTATGAAACCTGAGAGGTTTCTGTCCTCCTAGGTAACCCACATTTAAAATATACAAAAGGTTATAAAGGCACTGTAAAACAAATCCATAAAAATCAAGCAAGGTTTAATTTAAGTCTTGTGAAGAGATACAAACTATCCTTTTAAGATTTTAATATCTTTCAAGATATTAATACATTCTGTGGTTATTCCAGACCTAAATAACACTTTTGAAATCCCTAATATTTCCAAAGTGGAAACACTGTACAGGTGCATCTCAATAAATTAGAATGTCGTGGAAAAGTTCATTTATTTCAGTAATTCAACTCAAATTGTGAAACTCGTGTATTAAATAAATTCAATGCACACAGACTGAAGTAGTTTAAGTCTTTGGTTCTTTTAATTGTGATGATTTTGGTCAGTCTGTGTGCATTGAATTTATTTAATACACGAGTTTCACAATTTGAGTTGAATTACTGAAATAAATCAACTTTTCCACGACATTCCAATTTATTGAGATGCACCTGTATATTCATCTGAAGTCCTCTGAAGACATTCACTACATCAGTATGAAAAACAGAGAGAAATTTAAGATGATATATATGCTGAAAATATTACCTCCCACCAGGCTTTTCATTTTTTTTAACCCTAAAAGTATAGCCTTTGGTAAAGTAATAGAATTCTCATTAACAAGCTGAATAGTGCACCATATTTGATTACTAAAGGTGGTGCAGGATACGACTCTAGAATTATGTTTCCTTATGAGAGCGTGTTGATGAATGTGCTCCCACAGTTCTGGACATTGAACCGATGTCCCTTAAGGTACAATTTCACTGATGAGAGCCTACAAAAAAAATGTGACCATAAAGTAATATAATATCTCTACCCGAGGAGATCTCCTTTACCACACAGGAACTTGTCCTAACCTCACTTTGCACTCTGCCTATCAGATAAATGCAGGCTTTATTCTGTTCTCCTCTCCATTACCATCATTCTAGGTCACTCTGGGAAATCCAACACACCGCTGAGCATTGGAAATACATAGGGAGACAAATAAATGGCTGACAAAACACTTCAGCGATAATCATTGCGCCTTGCCCCAGCTTAGTGTACCTGACAAGTAGACAGAGGACATGACAGATGAGCAATTTTAACATGATACAGGGATGATGCTAGAGCACCACTCCTGGAATGTTTACACACACACACACACACACACACACACGCACACTCTGATTTGACAGTTTTATCCACGGCAGGAAGAAATCGAACACAGAGTGGTTTTAGAAATACATCATGAAGAATACTGCGTAACAGAAGGATTCCTTTACTTTGTCGGGTGTCTCAGCCTGATAACTGCCTGCAGTTCTTTTGCTGCTAAAACTTTAATACGTCTGTCGACACAGTGGACAACTTTTAAAAAGAAAGAACAAGGAGGAAAACTCCCGAAGACGCATTAAGTAAGAAAAGGAGCTAGATAAGAGGAGAACAGCAGTGTTGGGGAACTAACTAAAAGTAGAGTTATTAATCCTTTTTCAGTAGCGTGCTAGTAGCTCAGGTGTTTAAAAAAAAAAAACTTTTCAAGTAACAATCAACTTCTTCTAACAAGTTACTTTGGATTGAGACAAAATGCTATGACAATTTTTTTTTTATCACACAGCCTACAGGCAACTTGGGCGCAAAAAAACCCAAAAACAAAAACAAAAAAACACTCTGTTCTTTTATGAATCTTTTCTTTTGTTCTTTTTTGTTCTTTTATGAATCAGTTTGCTTGTAAAAATGATTCATATGTCCATTGTGGTTTAATGATTCATTTGGATGGTTCAAAACAGATTCAGTTTCATTTCAGTTCCTGTACATATCGGAATTTACTCTGCAGGATTTAAAGCATGAAATGTAAAATGCATGTTTTCTAAATGCATGCTATTAATCTTATTGTGAACAATAATAAGGTGAACGGTAATTTTTTATCAAAATGCTCTTACTTGATTTTCATGCAAACAACTATCTGGTGACGTATACAGAACTTCTCCAATAATTTAGTCCACTTAAGCCCTGTTCCTTTTTTACAATGAAGCACAAGCTCACATTAAGATCTGCCAAGCAAGAATCTGATGGACAGAACTAAGTCCCCGGCTCCATTCTTTCCCTTTTTCAATAATCTGTTTTACTCAGAGGTACATCACAATAGGAAACAAAAGATCCATTTCATTGTGGCTTTACAACATTTTGTATGTCTCAGGTTATTTCTAAATATAGTGCATTTATTGTGAATTTACCCATCAAAGTTTAATGTTTTAATCATAATTTAGATCCTTGCTGTTTATCTGGCTTAAAAATCAATAAGGATGAAAGCTTGTTTGTTCAAATCTTGTTTGATTTTTTAAAATTATATTGTGTATTTAAATAGCTTAATGGACAGTAGTTTGCTACTTTGTTTGCTATTAGCTACAAACTGTTTTTTCAAAATGGTAGCTTTGCTGAAGTTAAAGCTACTTATTTATGAATAATAGTTTAGAAAGCTATAGTTTTAACATAACTTCCCCAACACTGGAGGACAAGAAGGGATACAATTTCAGTCAGCAGCTACAGGATGATTTACACAGCAAATAAGAGCTCCAGTGGCAAATGGTAAACATATTTAAAGGGGTGAATAACAAAAAAAAGAAAATAATCAGAGGGAAAATCAATGTGTGAAGCGCTCAAAACAGTCAATCTTTTACTGAATTCCTTTAATTTCTCTACAATACTACTGAAACAGGCAGAGCGGAAAAAGGTGGCATTTGTGGAAACAGGATTTTTGACTTCCATGACAATTGATAGAGGGAGAAATGAGAGAGAAGGGATTGGTTGTGACAGTGTTTGTGTACGAAAGAGATGCCGCAGACCGAGGTAACATAAAGGGATCCTGTTGTCAGTCAACTGTGAAAAGTTGTTTTCTGCACTGTTATTTGAAGTAGGATGAAAGACAGAGCGAGTGCTGTTGGCACTCCTCACATTTCCACCCACCTTTTTGTCCCATACACTATGATTGTAAGAAAACAGTCCATGCTCCATATTTTCAAGACACCACAATGTGTGTAAGGTCTTTTTTTGAGCTGTCTAGTTCATTGCTATGAATTTATTAAAATGAATGCCTCAAGCTGTGTGTCACACATTCGCTCAGAGATCAAGCTGAACCCCCTGAATCTACCGTATGGTAAAAATAGTTGAGCTAAATGTGACTTTGCTGTAATTATAGAGCAGGACCCCTGTGTGTTCAATGTGAGACGCTGATTCAGTGTCATGTGTCTCTATGTGATGGTTTTATAGATGTAGTTGCTGCTTTTGACTTTTTTCCTCAAATAATATGACACACTCTGTTATTTTGAGTCGCAATAAGACATTTTGTCTCATTGGAATTATAAGGTTCTATCTGAAATGTTTGTCAAAATTGAGTTATTCACATATTCTTATTCTGTGACAACTTATTTACATTATGTGATGGGTTTTTTAAGTTCTGTACATTTCGTGACTTTTTATTTAGAAAACAAAAAGGTTCTATCTACAAAGTCGAACTCTAATTTGGTTCTATAAGGTTCTATCTGTGAGCCAATCAGTACTTCGAATGCAAACGAGAGGACCAATCAGGATCAACTTTCCTTGTAATGTTGCTGGACTGCTCTGTGACAGCACGAAAGATTAAATGTTAAATATTTCAAATGCTAAATATTTTAATAATGTATAGTCAGTGAAACTTTTTTCAATGTTTATTATCTCTTAAAGAAGAGATAATAAAAATATATAAAATAATGTCTGTTTTCTGATTTTTTAATTCTCGTAAAAAGTGTATAGGGTCGCTAGCGACCAGAGGTAGGCATATGTAATAGTGTAAGCATATTTTTTTCTGTGCAACAATAATTCAATATCTGATGACTCAATACATGCAATTCATCTTTATTCATCAGAGTGTCACTGTTTCATAGACAATGACGACGTGATGTTTCACTCATAATTACCACAGGCATAAAACAAAATATCATAGGCAAAAATTGAACTGACTTGAATGGCTTTACTGCAGAGCAATTACTGTATGCAATGAAATATAAGAGTTACAGTCATTTGATGGTGGATGTGGTGAATAGTGATACAAATGTTGTTTTTGAAGACGTTGAAAACGATCGTTTTGAGAATATGGTTGAGATCACGAATATGAGCCAGATGCTGAATAAGTGCGCTCTGACGATGACAGTGATGGTAAAATCATCTGCTCAAATTGAACCCTTCCAAGTTTAAAAAAGTAACTGAATATGCTTTATTTTATTCCTTTGTAATTGTTATTAGAATATCAGGAGAGTTTTACGCTATTGCATGTATTGCATGCCCGATATTCAACATTCAACATTCATGCATTTAAGGGTTAAACAACTTTGCTAAAGCATTGTGTTTTCTTGAAGTTTAAAGTCTTAAAATGTCTTACATTTTACATTATTAAGCCTTAAAGGTCAGATTGTCAACAATTTAATTGACGAGGTCTTAATTACAACAATAAATGTTAACATGTTATATCGGCCAAACTGATCTCTAGAGAGACAGATCCCAAAGTCCTGGTCAGATGTATTACAGTAGCTGCTTAAACTGTTCCAGCAATGATGTGTTTAATTACCCACCATATTCCTGCATAAAATTAACATCTGCACTGGACAAAATGTTTAGAACTGCCTTTTATGCTTTACTTGAACAAGAAAAAAAAATGCTTGTCCTAAAATATGAAATACATTTCATAAAAAGCATTCAATGTACCTTTTTTCATACATATCACTAATTTTGTTTTAAAACATATAAGTAAACTGTTTGAATTTCTTAAAAATTGTTGCTTTAATTAATGTTTTTCAACATAGAACCTTATAATTCCAAGCAGAAAATGACTTTTTAGAATTAGAAGGTTCTATCTGCATTTGACCTGTTCCAAAAATCCAAATGTGAGAGGATTTTGATATTGTACATTTAGAATACATTTAGGGTATCTGTAATTTTCATTTATGAAAGAGACTTGTTCCCCATATCACTTTTGCTATATGGAATGCAGATAGAACCTTATAATTCCAAGGTGATGATTTGTGGAAAAACAAAAATAATAATAATAATAATAATAATAATAATAATAATAATAGCTACTACTTGACTAACAGATGTCAAGCTTACATTAAAAGCAATAAAAGAGGGGCTGAAGATGGGGATCAATGGTCGTTCTGCATGCTGTATTGAACACAGATTTTTAAAGGTAAAGTGTGTAATTTTTGTTACGTATGAGATACAAGTTTGTGAACATTAATCTCAATGATGAGAAAAACGTTTGAAAAGCTGTTCGAAAAGTTACTTTTTTTTTGTTTTTTGCAAAATCGCATTCTTTTACCTAATGTGAGCAATATTTACCATTTATTATTTCTGACTTTTTTTATAGACTGCACTCAAGCTCTGCTAACTAAAACAAATAATGCAAATTGCAATACAATTATTAAATTCAGCTTAATAATTTGTAATTTTCATTTATGAAAGAGACTTGTTCCCCATATCACTTTTGCTATATGGAATGCAGATAGAACCTTATAATTCCAAGGTGATGATTTGTGGAAAAACAAAAACAATAATAATAATAATAATAATAATAATTTTGACCAGTTTGTGTTCCATGTTATTCCAGACAAAAACAAAGTCTCGCCTTGCAAATTATGTAAATGCCATTACAAAATTCAAGCAAGAATGTCACTTTGATGCTCTTTAATGTGGTGTGTCAGATCGCTGTAGCTGCTTCAATTCAAACAGCAGCACAGACAAAAATAAAGAGTGCTGTAACTCTTTACAACTAGTTAAAGCACAAAAAGCATGAATGAACATCGGAAGGCATGCTGAAAGATACAGTACAGCTTACAAAATCTATTCTATGTTTTGCTGTAGTGTGTCAGTAGGAAATATCAGTTTACACTGACTTTTCTTTTGCTATTAATTGTAAGAATTCAGTGAGATAGAAATTACTGACTTTAATACTAGTGGCCTATGCATAACTTTTAGCATAACTTCCCCAACACTGGAGGACAAGAAGGGATATAATTTGAGTCAGCAGCTAAAGGATGATTTACACAGCAAATAAGAGCTCTAGTGGCAAATAGTAAACGTATTTTAAGGGGTCAATAACAAAAAATAAAAGAATCAGAGGAAGAATTAATGCCTATAACTTTTGCACAGTAGTGTATAAAACAGCTAGGGAGCAATATGTCACTCAAAGTCATTCAATGTCCATATAACACATTATTTAGCTTAAGAAAAGTACTATATAATATGTATATAGTATGTATGTATATACAGTATATATATATATAAAAAAAAAAAAAAAAAAGATAACTAAAACCAATTGGCAAGCAAAAAGAAATGCCTGCTTCAGAACTCACATAAGTGGACAAAACATGCTGTATAGAATATTCCCATCATAATCATACAAAATGTTTAGCAGAGGAAACAGCAGACACCTCCTCCCAGGGGCCGCTGAAAGAGAGAGAGCAGAGTGGGAAGAACTGAGGTAAAGTAGGATTAAAATAGTGCAGAGGGCGGATGAGAGAAGGAAGGTGTGTGTTCCGGCAAGATGTGTCTTCAGATGGGAGTTCAAACCACCTCCTAATGAGATCTCCAATCAGGTTGTTTTAGCTGCATTTGACAAATTAGCATTTTTCATCTCGCCTAAGCTAGCCTGTGCCATCTGCTCGACACACACGCTCCCCATGGAGACCGTGTTAATTAAGCTCCTGACTAAGAGATGGAAAATGCTCACTTTTAAAAAAGAGCCTCATCAACCCTGGGGTTGACTGCCACATGCAAAATTAAGACTGATGTGGAGGCATTGGTAAATATGTAATGGACAGAGAGAACTGCCTGTGAATGAATGAATGAAAGTGTAGATATCAGGAGGAGCATCAGTGGTCTTTACATCCATTCATAGGGATTTGGATGAAAGTGAACACAAATGCACACCACAGAGAGTGGCATTTTTTTATAACATCATGGTATATTAATTTCAAGATGTCCTCCATGAAAACGCACATTAAAATGTAAGCAATATACAGGTTGCCATTCATTATGGCAAAATTAACAAAGATAGGGTAATCAAGATAAATAGTTATAGTCAGTGGTGGGCCGTCTGGGTCAGCGGGACCTTCTCTGCTGGCCCTATAAAAAATAAAATTGTGTGAAAAAATGTTTTTATTATTATTATTATTATTTAGGTATCTTTTTCATTTGTGTAATGTCCACAAAATGGCCTATGATTAGTTTCATTGAGGTTGAACTGGAATATCCTACATAAAAAAAAGTCTGCGGCCAGCACTACAGATAGTGCTACCCTTTTGTTCAAAGACGTCGCATCTGATTTGTAACGAGCATTAGTGACAGAATCATCAGCCAATCAAATTTTGGCGTTCAATGACAGCATGCCCTCTGGGTCTAGCGACTGCCCAGTGCTACCCCCACGGTTTAGTTGGGAATTTCCAAGGTATGAAAGTGAAATTCAACGAAAAGAAAATGACATCGCCGGCGCCTACACCAGATCTTGTTGCCGATCTACTAAAAATGCCTTTTTCAAGGCACTCTTTTGCAGACAAAAGAGGAATAACTGAGAAAGGATAAACTACACCCAAACTAAATTCGCTAACAAAGGTTTTGTGCGCCATTTCAAAGATTGCAACTATGAGTGGCTAACAGCTAGCACCGAGCACAACAAGTTATTTGGCCATGTTTACTTTTTAATACGAGTAAAGGGACATGGAATGACAGACGCATGGACTTTATTTTACAAGTGACAGGTGAGTGCTTTATTGTTTGACGAGTATTGTATGATGCACATCGTTATGGAGGTGTACGTGGTGCATTGATAATACTGTGGCGTGGTGTGTGGATGTCCAGCATTTGTACACTTTTGCTGCTGCGGGCGCGTCGTCATTTTAGAGTGACATGAATGTTCATAGTGACCCGTGTATTGGTGGATTACTTTTACTGATCCATTTAGGGAAATTTACTCTGCATTTAACCCACCCTAATCTAGCCTACTGTTGAAATTGTTGATCAGCTGTCATTGTTGTTGAGAGCCTGTGTGCGGCATAATATGCGAATTATATGCATATGGCTGTGTTAGCTGTTACAGAGATGTGTAAGATAGATGTGTAAGGGTATGTAGTTTACAGTTGCTTACTGAAGGCCATGACTGAAACTCCACGGTACGCTACTGGTTATAGTTATATATAGATACACACACCAATACATAAATTTGGCATACTGTATGTGTTTGGAAGCTAAACAGACAGAAATGTTTCTGGTTTCACATGCCTCAACTAATAACTAGAAATACAGACTTGAATTGTTAATGGGGCGACTGACATTTATTACTGGAAGGAAAACCACTAATAAAAACATGGCATTGAATGTCTGTCTAATTTAAACTTTTATAAACACACTGTAAGAAAAACGGATATAAAAAGAAGCTCTTACCAGTTATTACTTAAGTGAAAATCAAACCTCCTGTTGCTGTTTAATAAATTTGGCAACATCTGTCAGGCTGTTCGCGCTCCTATTACGTACGTTACGTAATGCATGCTTGCGTATCACTTGTAACACGTAGAAGGCCTAAACAACGAAGTATACAACAAACACGTGCGTTGAAGATGCATGCAAAAACCTATGAAGTTTGCGTGCATTTTTTTCTCCTCCGCCTTCTTCTCCTTATGTTGTTGTGGTTATGTAAACAGACAAATGTTTTCGAGCACCAGATTCAAATGCGACGAGGGCGGGGTTTTGACATTTTAAAAAATTTCGATTTGTTTTTTACACAAAGCAATGGAATCAATGCCTTCAGAGGATTTGAATAATAGCAGACGAATCATATGGGCTATGGTTATGGTGATTTTGTGCTTTAGTCAACATTTTCTCATCCCTGTTGTTTGTGTTTCCCGGAAGAAAACATTCGGATTTGGAGCAACACTAAGTGTGAGTAAATGGTAGGATTGTCGTTTTGCGTGTCCTACTTTTTCATATTGCTTCTGCAAAGCAGTATTTTTTTAATTAGTTTGTAATAAAAATGGTTTGTTATGAAAGTTTTTGCAACACAATGTGTACTGAAAATTGGCATTTGATTTAGAGAATAGTGTGATTACATTGCTGAGTGTAACATTATTCAACAAAACAATGAAAACTGAAAGAACATGCTGAAAAAGTAGCAGGTTATTTTTCTTTCATTCTAAATATGTTAAAGAAATACATGTAAATGATGCCCCCCCCCCCCCAACTTTTAAGAAAATA
>NW_015554082.1:50216-54786 GCF_001515605.1 Sinocyclocheilus anshuiensis | reverse complement strand
CCCCCCCCCCCAACTTTTAGAGATATACAGATTATGAGGAGTGGGGTGTCATCAAAAACAAATTGAAGAAAAACAAAGATAGATGCAATGGAGATTCTGAATGGGGAAAATAAGAAAATGATGGGCACCACCATCCATACTGTACCCCATCCCTGTCTGATTGTTACAAGCTTTTGGCTGGTCACTCCAACTGTGTGTGTGTTTGTGCATGCACATGCTTCCATATTGGCAATGTTGTCTCATACATATGGCCAGCCTTGGGTTCATCAATGCATGCTCATGTATGAAACAGAGAGTTCATCGGCAGGCAGCATCTAGCAGGCGGCTGCTAGAAAGCAAAATCAACTTTTCAGAGAGAGGAAAAGATACAAAACATATAGAAGCTGTAAAAATGGCTGGAGATGGTGGACGATGTGGAACATTGCTACAAGAGCACAGAGCCAGAAGTTGTTATGTGAGACCCATAAAAGCATGAGGTAATAGTTGAAATGTGTTTAGATGATTATATGGTAATATAAGCTTATGCGCTCATATGACAGACGCTACGTCTCATCCAGCAAGCCACATCTCTCAAACTCCAAAAGAAGCAAGAAGTAATGAGTGCAACCGAAGATGTCTTAGTCTACTATGATTGTTGTATTTTTTCTATAGGTCTATCATAATGCGTGCGGTAGAGGGTTAACTGCTTTGAAGCTCTTTTCATTCAAATAACCACATGCTTTTCTCCCTACATTTCCTTTCAAAAAGCCATCATCCTCAAAATGCTTTCTTTCTCATTAAAAAAACAAGCTTAGACAGGAATCCCACGCCGCAGACATGCAGCCATAAAAGGCGGTATGGCTACTGAACCCTTTTGTCCGTCTGGTGGCTCTGAAAAGTTTGACTCTGTAGCTGAAAGCTGCCTACCTGTCACCAGCCCTTTAACTGTTCATTTATGTGACAGAAAGAATCATGGGAATATGTTTGTGATCACATCACAACGAGATGTCTTTGCATGCACGCTTTTGTTCCAGAGAGGAAGAGAAGGGCTTCATCTACACAGATAGGCTTGGGAAGTCCAAACTGAGTGTAAAACTTTCTTTCATGCATGTTTGTTCAAAGTTAAGTGCGATGCTGTCACATTAACTGGCATAACTTGCATCATTTCACCAGAAGCACTTGAAAGTCCAGAAAGTAAAAGAAAGAACGATAATAGAATGAAAAGACAGAAAACAAGCATCGTTGTGAATTGTCTTGTGTTAATTTCTTTCCTCAGCAACAGCTGAAAAGCCAACAGCAACAACTGAACAACAACTATTAACTCGCTTACACCTCCCTCCTCTTTCCCTCTCCCCATCAATCCATCTCTTTCTCTCTGAGTATGGTGTAATATTAATCCTCATTATGCACCACCATGGGTTTGATATTACCAGCACTAGCCTGGTGTGAGACCACGTAGTGTCATGCTGATATCAATATACTCTGCATACAAATGCGACTTCATTTGCAGTATAAAAGTGTGTGCGTCTGTTTTGTCCTCCTCACCACCAGCTGTTCCCATTCACTCTGCATCCTAGTATGGCAGGGATTGGTAATTGGCAATGAGCACATAAAGCTATATCTATGCACGCTAGTGTGCTGGGTGTAATTGAAAACAGTTTGACTCAAATTGGTATATTTCTTTGTTATGATTTCCTCCCTCTGGGCAGTCTGGCTGTGAAATCTAGTCCAAATGTTTCAAAGGTTTTATGCAAGATAACTGAGGAACTGCTGGAGTGAAAGGGGAGATGATATTATATTACTCTATTAGGGTCTATGAAAGAAGCCTCTTCTTTACAATAAGTAATATAATGAAAAATGCACCCAGAATGAGCATCTCAATATGTTAATTAAGTCATAAGCGGCATTATTCTTGTCTCTTTTTTTCATCTAAATAAGAGTATAAGTGTTGTGTGAATGAGCCTACGATAGCGGTTTTCAACCAGAGTTCCAGGGCCCACTAGGGGGCCAACTTCCAAGTGGGCCAAGTGTCTTAAAGAAATAGTTCACACAAAAATTAAAATCTGCTCACCCTCAGGCCATCCACAATGCAAATGGGTTTATTTCTTCATTAGAATAGATTTGAATAAATTTAGCATTACATCACTTGCTCACCAATGGATAAAACCATCACAATACCGCGCCGCCACACGCTCGCGTCATGGTACTGTCGTGAACGCGCTGTAGAGACGAAAATGTGGAATAAAGTCGTTATTTTTGTTTTCTTTGCACAAAAAAATATTCTCGTAGCTTCGTAACTTTACAGTTGAACCACTGTATTAATTTTCATTTTTGGGTGAACTAACCCTTTAATGATGCACATACATCATTCATGAAACTTTCTGGAATCAATATATCAGTCAAATTTTGTAAAAAAAAAAAAAGAAAAAGAAGTGTAAAAAGTGTTGCACTAGAAGGAACCTCCACGTCAAAAAGGATGTGAGCCTCTTCAGGTTAGCATTAGCTCAAGTCATTGTAATGTCCCTATCCATGGTTCTGAATTTTGTTTGCATTGCAGACTGGTGCGCCATGTGTGTCCCTGTCCATAGTACTGAAGCCAGACCACCGACGTGTTGCTGTCCATGGTGCTGAATCAGTCCAGTCACTTCACTCTCCATGGTCTTGAATAAGAAACCTGCATGTGGTTTATTTTCTCTTTTAGGCAAAATTATTGAATATGAATATTTTTAATTATTCAAAATGATAGGTATTTTGAATTATTCTGTCATTTTATGCCAATTCCAGCAATTAAGTTTATCAAAGTTTATTAAATTTTATTGCCTAGGTTTACTACTATCTCAAATCTGACTGAAAAGGAAATAACAAATAAAAAAAAGACACAAATTGTCTTGTATGTTCCCTGCAATTTTATTGAATTTCTCTGTTTTTCTCTTCTGTTTCCTTTTTTTCTTCTTCTTCTTTACAGTTTTCAAACTCTCAAGCGGTCTTGTCTTCTTTTCCTTGGGAATCTAATAAGAGCTTGATTGCTTTTCCTAATTATCCTGTTTATTGGTCCTGCAGGCTGCTCCTGTTATTGGTGTAATTAATTTCAGAGATAACTTCTTTTCCGTCCAGATTAGAAATGGCATATGATAACAACATGTCAGTGATGGTGTGTTTGTGTGGAGTGTGTGTATGTGTGTGTTAATTAGCCAGAGGAACTGTCCCCATGGCTATGTTCCCTTCCATACTATCACAGTTTTGCAGCCTCACCAGAGCTTGACAAATGTCCTCTCACTCCTTCAGTGAGTAAAAGCGATACCACGCACCACAGCTTCCATTTATCAACTTTCCAGAGAAATCGATACCTATGCATTTTTGTGCCTCATCTGGATATTAGAAGGCTTTAATTTGAATAAGCAGATTAATGTCTTTTGTAGACAGGAAAAAATGATGCACCGCAAACATACTGAGCGAAACTGATTGGCTTATTGAGATATGCGGTTTTATGATAAAACATGCAATATATAAAGCTGCTCACCAGCATCCCATTAGTGAGCTGTGAAACATTTAAAACGTCTAAAACTGCACTCTCATCATCCATAACCTAAAGGTTAGTTTACACTTTTCTCATATTTTACTCCTCTCAACCCTTGGCCGCTGGTTTCCACACTTACTCTCTTGCCGCTGTTAATTTCCCATACTGGTCTCCTCATAGAGAAAGCTAATAAAATCAAGAAGGGTGAGAATGGTTGCCGGGATGGTGTGTCACTGACTTAGCAGGCTTTGATTTATTTTACATCCTCCTCACTTTTGTGGGTAGGGAGGCAGGTAAGGAGAGTGAAAGCTGATATTTTGGTAGAGCTGGAGATTCATAAGCAATGACTCCCAGTCCTGAGTTACCAGCAGACTTAAGTTGAGTGAGAGATGGAGACACACGTAGGGAGGCTGGGAGCCTGGGCACCCAGGGCCAGATTAATCAGCTATGTTTAGAGCTCAGACAATAACTGAGCAGTCTGGAGAGAAAAAAGCAGAGAGAAAGAGACATAGAAAGAGAGAGAGGAATGAGGGAAATGGCAAACTAGATGGAAGATCATAAGCGACAGACAGTCTCGTTCACATGTGCTTTGATTTGATATTCTGGTTAGCACTTTTCTTTGGGAGAAAGTCTCTCTCAAAGTAAACAGCACAAAAAAATATGTTATGGTACAAAGCAATGGAAATGCAAAAATTAAAATAAAGCACTGCATCAGTCATGACCGCTAGGGTTTCACTGAAAAGTTCAACCATTTATGAAATGGAAAACATCAGTAAGGAGGTGCACAGGCCATGGTTAATTTCCACAGAAGAGATGATCAAATGCACAGTGCTGGAACAATCTGTCCCTGCGAGCGTTTGCTTTCATATTAGTGGCAAAGTAAGGGCAAATGCTTAGACAAGACGGTTTATTATGAGAAAAAGTACAGTTGCACATCAGTGCACTCTGTAAGTTTGGCTTAAAACACACTTCAGTGAGCCATCTTTTAAAACAATCGTATGGTCTACTGTTTCAAAATAATGAGGCCAAATCATAGTGAGGGCAAAAGAGATTTGTAAATGGAGTAATATCGCC
>NW_015554082.1:34312-46900 GCF_001515605.1 Sinocyclocheilus anshuiensis | reverse complement strand
CCTAGTTTTCCCAGGAGGTCTCCCATCCAGGTACTGACCAGGCTCAACCCTGCTTAGCTTCGATGGGCAACCAGTCTTGGGCTGCAGGGTGATATGGCTGATATTTTGTGTAAAATATGCATAAATATGTGTATGTTATTTTGCATATAATAAACTTAATGTGTATATTTTAAAAGAGAATAAAAATACGATCAATCAATCAATCAATCAATAAATAAATAAAATTGAAATAGCTTTGCTATTAAATTGGATGTATGTCTGGAAAAAGCTATAACTAAACTTTTGTATGAGTTTCCTAAACAGTACCAGGAATGTGGTTCCACAGTTTAGGGCCATACTGGAAAAGGTTCAAACTCTATTAGGGGATTTTTTTTTTTCTACTGTCCAACTGATTGGAAATTTTTGATCTTAATGAGTTTGAGGCTTATGGTGTGAAAGAATATCGCCTTATTACTGAGGACCTATGTGATTTAGAGATTTTTAAGAAAGTAGTGCTGTATATGTAGCTGATATGATCAGATTTCTGGACCTGCTAAGAACTGACACTGATGCATTTTAAATTAACTGAAGCTTGTTTATGGAGACTGCAGGCCATCCAGTCAGTAATGCATTACAAAAATCATGTCTTGAGGTCACAAATGCATGAACTACTTTCTGCATCAGGAACAGGGAGCATGTTTTATAAATTAGCAGTGTTTCTAAGGTGGAAAAATGCTGCTCTAGAAACACTGGAAATGTGGTTTTCAAAACACAAATTGCTTTTAAGCATGACACACGGGTCCTTACCTGTAGAAGATGACATAACAGCACAGTACCGTACACAGACTGTATAAAAGCATTTTATGTTTATAAGTGTTGGGTTCAATGGAAAAACAAAACAAAACACTGTTTTATCAGAATCTATATATATTTTTTCTGTAGTCTAGAGCAGAGCAAGGTTTATTTTTTATTTATTTATTTTTTTATGTAAAGATGCTGTTACCTGCTGTTATATACCACAATTACACCCTGTAATTGGACCCTTAAATAATCTTTCTCTGTATTTTTATTTGCAATATATGATATTAAATATGCTGGTGACCATTTTTGGAGGGGTCTTAAAAGCGTGAAAAATATTTTTATTTTTATCTTATTTTTAAGATGTGTGTCTTCAGCTTAAAAAAATAAAATCTAATTCCATGTTTTCAAATAATATTTGTCTGATCAGGCACTAAATGTGTATATATGGAAGACAATTCCTATTATCCATAGGACTCTTTTTATTCTCTATTAACAGAAGCAATGTCACATTTATGATATCATACACTGACAGAGCAAGTGAACAAACGTTTTATTCAAAACATAACATTACAGAATAAAGTAGTATTTTAACAGCCTAATCCTGCCATAAGCCTCCTGCAAGAGCTCTGTCTTAATCAAATGCATGATATAATGAGACAGAGGATGAAAAAAAGTGAAAGAGAATAATGGATGACACCTCATCTCGACCTCACAATACACAAAACCACACATTTCATATTACCATTTTTCTCTTTTTATTTTTCCCCTTTGGGAAAAGAGATGCTTTGCTTCACTATTCATTCCTATAACATACATCATTTTAAAATACAGTTCAAAACAGCAAGTAGGATTGAAAGCATTAACGGTCTAACCAAAGAGTAAACCGGCCCTTGGTCTTGACCGCATGTCTCTTTCTGGGTTGAGGTCTCGGATACTCAAAAGAAGATATATTTTCAGAAGTACAATGATTTTAAACATGCTATTTCCTAACGTTCTAGACGTACAACACATATGCCATTAAGGTCACAACAGAAAGCAGAGATGAATAGTGATGCAGTGAAAGCCTGAGCATCTGTAAAAAAAAAATAAAATCATCTGCTTAATGAATTCTGCATATTTTCAGGACACACATACATATGCAGGCAAACATTCATACACATACAGTAGGCAAGTCATAGCATGTAGAAATTTCTCTAAGCTTGGTAAACCTGGGTAGAACTGAATGGATTCATCCTTGAAATCCAAGCTTTGACAGGAGCACGACCATGAAATTAATGCAGAAAATGGGCTTTGAATGGAGCGGAGCAGCTCGTGTAAGCTCAGGAGAGAGAAATGCTGGGATTCTCTAGTCAAACAGACAATCCTCACAGCAGGAGGCAATGAGAGGGGAAAAACGCTCCCACGGTACACTCTACTCACCAGCAGACTATCAGATCACACCCATGTAAGGACAATACCACAGATGCCTTTTTGATACTTGACAAGATTTTCAGCTAAACTTTTCAAACTAACTCTGTATGCCTGAAATAAAGGATAAAATACTTCAAATATCTAAAAGGCTAATGAATTTTCGTGGTAACGAGGGAATATACTATGCCTTATTAATAGTTCAGGATAGTGTGGCATAGTCAAAGGTTTTCGTAGATAATTTGGCGCTTCAGTATGCTTTATGCTCCTGAGACAATTAACGCAGATGGCAAAATTGTTTTGCTATTATCAATATTTATTTCAACTTCACTTTGATTGCTGTTTATTGTATTGTAATACAATCAGTGGGAGGCAGTATAATGTTTAACTGGGTGCTTTGGACTCAGTCCCACAACCAAAGGCCAAATCCAAACTTTCATTAATTTCTTGTTCAAAAAGTGAACTAAGGTAATTATGGTTGGCAGATATTTATCACTGATGCAATCTAAGAGAGTGAACTTTTTTACAAGTAAACTTTTAATTAACATCAATGTGACTGTTTAATACCACGGACAATTTTTTGATTACATCACCGGAGGACACTGATAAATAACTGGTACAGTTTTATTATTTATTAATTTATTTATTTGCTGCACATCAATAATCTTTTGTTAAGACTCAGTTTTTATAACATGTCTGAGGAAGCCCACTTCTGCCACGGAATAAAAAAAAAACAAATAAAAAGTTATTTGCAACTCTTTTTTTAATCTAACAATTCTGAGAAAATAAGTAAAAATTGCAAGATAAAAAAAAAAAACAATTGCCATTTTGTTTTATTCTTTGGCTGAAAAAAAAACTGATGTAAATTTAGAATTCAGAGAAAAAAAGTTGGAATTGCTAGATATAAATTATAAATTGAGAGAGGTGCAAGAAGAAAGTCTTATCTCGCAGTGTACATCTTTATATCTTTATATCAATTCTGAGTTTATATCTCCCAATATCTCTCAGAATTGCAAGGAAAAAAGTCTGAATTGTGAGTTAAAATGTCACAATTATTTAATTTTATTTATTTTCTTTTCTTTTCTTTTCTTTTATTCTGGGGCAGAAACATGCTTCCATAGTTTAAAGCTTCTACAAAGGCCAAGCATGCTTTTATTTTGTATTTTTGTAATTTGTTCAGATTTAAAATAAAATTTACTTTGCAGCAATTATGCAAACTATAAGACAACACAGAATTACAGTATGAGGCACAGAGCATTTCTTGAATATGCAATGTGATACCTTAAAATGCAATATGGCTTCCCTGCAAAATGTAAAACAAAATATTAAGTATTGTCAAATTGCACAGTGCATTTGTTGTTTTTATCCTGACTGTGCCGGCATTGTTGTAGTATTAAGCTAATAAAAAGACCTGCGACCTCTGCATTGACGTAAACCATCACACTTACTTTATGAGAGCAAATGGTGCCATTAGTTTAACAATAAGGGCTGGTTTCATATGGTCAAATGTAATTGTTCTGACCACAAGAACATTTTGTGACTTGGTAAAACTATGCTAAATTTGCCAAGAAAGACATTAGAGAGCCATTTGCGAATATGAGCTGGAATAAAGGGAATATTTAAATGCGAACGAGGTGAAAGAAGAAACATTACCTGTATAAGAGCTGCTCATTTATTAGCAGGGCTGTTGCTTTATGAGGTGCTCAGGCAGTATGGCACACAGGTGCACAAAGATATTTAAGCAGTCCCTAATCTTCTTATTTATTTATTCAATAAGACCCGGCAGCCTACATGGTTAACACTCATTACAGTTCTGTTCCCTTATATCCCCTTCAGCAGCCTCCCTAATCTCTCATTTAGCACGTAGCATGGCGCAGTGTAGCTATGCCAATGAAAGCTTAGTAACGAGAGGGGGCTTAACAATGGCTCAGGTAATATTTCCAAATCTTCTGCTTTGTATTGTTTGAAAACTAAGAGCAAATGGTTTTATGGAGAAATTTCTGTGTAACAGCTGATTATGTGTCAATCAAGCAGTAATTAAACAATAAAATCGTGTTAGCTTGTGGCCCGCGATCCGTCTGGGTATGAAATCAGCATTCATTTGCAATCGAATATGGTCATAGCTGTCTGATATCGTTATATTGTTTACATGCAGATGAAACAGCGCACAGGGAGCGATCACATTTAATGACAAGCTGGTATACTGTATCTACGTGGATCAGCCTGATGGAAGTCGAATGGCATTATGCGAAAAGCCGTGACTTGCTATTAAATTTGCATTCGTAAATGATCCATTGCAGAACAGAATTGTTGTTTGGTGCTTCTTTTAGACTCGGCTTCCCTTCGAGAATCAAAAGTGTCTCGTCCAAGCCAGAGGCGGCAGAATGAAAATGATGAAACACTTGAACCAGCTGAGCAAAAACTCTTCAAAGACAAATACATGTCTGGCTGTGATCCACATTAGTAGGCATGATGCAAGATGATGTGAAGACATGTTTACTGCCTGAGTACATTAA
Organism: Sinocyclocheilus anshuiensis; assembly: GCF_001515605.1. NCBI lineage: Eukaryota > Metazoa > Chordata > Actinopteri > Cypriniformes > Cyprinidae > Sinocyclocheilus > Sinocyclocheilus anshuiensis. The sequence goes on along the minus strand of NW_015554082.1, from coordinate 42,197 downwards.
CCTAAATTTCTATTCATATCGGATTTTGACCCACAAAACAAAACCAAATAATATTTTCTCCAGACCTTCTTGTCGCATTAGCCACAGCACAAGTCCTCCCACTAAAATGAAAATGTCAGGTTCAATTATGCTACAAAAGAAATGTTGTTTAAAAACGTAACTACTTTATATATATTATATGATTAAAAAAAAAAAAAAAACCTTGCTACGTGTACTGCATTAAGCTAACTGAGACTTGTTATAGCACTTGCTTATCATTGCTCTTTTGTTGATTTTGATTGCTTCCATTGTCCTCATTTGTAAGTTGCTTTGGATAAAAGCATCTGCTAAATGACTAAATATAAATGTAATGTAAATGTAAAAAAGTAAATACATTTACCATTTAATAAATTATTACAAATTATATTATTACAAATTAATTATTACAAATGATATCAGCATAACAATTTAAGTGAAAAAGTTATATGCCTACATATAAATTATTTAGAATACATAGAATGAGATTGCTTTACGATTTGTATTGTCTTTTTTTAGCTTTATTTTTTTTTTTTTTAGCAACTGAATTGTTGTGCATTGCTGAGGAACATGCAGTATTGTTTTTATTCCAGAATGAACAAATTAATTTTAAAGGAATTGGTTGAGTGAATGATTCAATGACTCACTCATAAAGACTTTTTCATTGTTGAATGAACCAGCATTTTGAACAATATTCACTCGTCATGATTCACTGACTTACTCATAATGACAATGACTTGCTGCCAACAAAGTAACTTCCTAAAAATATTAATTATATATGCAGTACATATTCACAATATATATTTACAGTATAGATAGATAGATAGATAGATAGATGGATATTTTTGCAATTGAACCTTTTTTTCTTTACAAGCAAAAGGAGTTTAACTTAAAAATGTATATTCATTTATTTTCTTTCATTATTTATATTTATATTTATTTTTTTATGAATACAAAAAAATCATTAAAAAAATAAAAATTATAATAGAAAATCAGAATTGCTTTTGAGATTAAAACATATTCACTCACATGGTCAATATAACAAATTTTATTTCTGTTAAAACTTCCAAAACTTGTCTACGCTATATATATATATATATATATATATTGTAGCGAATCAGCTCATGGGGAAATATGAATAATTAATCATAACTAGATATAATTAATTATAAATATTGAATGATGGAGTGTTCCTGCTGACCAAACATGTCTCGCCATCCAAGGCCAAACGGATCGATGCAGAACTGTTGGTGCTTCCTGTCCCAACAGACTCTTCCTTTTCCCTGACCCTCCGCTCTTATGTCAACATATAGAGTGACTTCTCCAGACACACTTCTAATACTGTCCCTGGAGCCAGAGGGCTAAGGGCTATGAAATGATCACCCATGAAAAACAGAAGCTCAATCTTTTTCCTGAGCGAGCTCTTTGGGGTCACCCAGTCTCAAGGCAGGATGAATGTCACTTTACCTGTAGGACATCAGAGCAACGCTGTCACATTAGTCCTAAAAGCTTTCCCCAGGGTTCCGACATGCTCGCTGCGCATGCTAACATGTGCGCCTGGAAATCGCTAACTGTGTAATGATTGTGAGAGAAGCCAGTTGGGAGCGCTGCATGAAGCACAGGCAAATCTTCTCAGCTGACTAAAAATGTGTTGGTCTATTTGGAACGACAGGTCAGGAGGATGAAGGTGACACTAATTTGTTTTCATGTGGGGGCTTTCTGTTCTCCCAAAGCACTTTATAGGCAAGTGGAAGATATCTTGCCCCCTGGCTACATCACAAAAAAAACCTCATCTGCCAAAACACGCTTCATTGCCAAATCCTTAGCCAGATCAGACAATATCCAGACTTCTGTCAGCTTTTGGCATCATTAGCCGATGCCCCAGCGTACTAGCAGCAGGTATCACAGTGGGACATATGCGATGAGAACAAGCAAAAAGAGTGGAAAATATCAGCGGATTGACATAAAATGTTTGCAAAAACAGCTCCAGCTTTTGTAGTGAAAGGTGCCATGGGGCCCTTTTTAACGGGCATGCTTTAAAATGTGTTCACACAACAGTAACTGTTGTTAAACACCATCATTTGCTAATTGACTTCTTGTGTATTCAGAAATGACATGACGGTAATTGACTTAAAGGTTTGTGTGATTAAATTCATTGCGGCGTTCAGCGGCGGTGATTCACTCATGTCAATTAGGAGAAGATAGCATCTTAAACATTTTCAAAAATGAAAACTTCATTTAATTTGCACCTCTTCACACAAATAAAGATCTTGCATGTTTAAACAAGCCTACAAAACTCTCTGGCTAAATATATACCTGTGGTGTGGTGGTGAACATGGTCTTTGGTGACACCTGCAAAATATAAAACTGCTCTTCTTTCTTTCTTTCTTTCTTTCTTTCTTTCATCTGTATTATTATTAGTAGTAGTAGTAATAGTAGTATTAATGATGTTAATGTTACTTTTGATTTAATTTTAATGTATGAATATTTTCATTATCACAATTGTTTTCATAATAATGAATTGAAATAACATTAATAATACAACAACAATTATTAAACATTAACGATACAACAATCTACCATCATCATAATCATAATACATCCTCCTATTACCCCTGTATTCTCCCCAGTATTATTTATTTAATCATTATTACAGTAATCTATTTAAATAGACAAAGTCGTATAACATTATATTAAAATATATTCTTAAATATATGTGTAATTTAGATAATATATTGCTATGAATACATACATATTTTTATTACTAGGGGAAGATCCTCCAACATGTTCTCTCTGCCAAATCCGTTTATCCACTAAGCATGTTTTATTAGATTGTGCTGGTTTTAACTCATTGAGATTTTGTTTTATTTTTATTTTTTATTTCAGTTAACTCTTTTGAAGAGATTTTTAACAGAGTTAATCCAAATACAGTTTTGGAGTTTTTAGCAAAAAAAAAATAAAAATAATTATAAAAACATGATATAATTCAGCCATAATATTTCTCACCATGAAAATAACCACAGAAGCTGGAATGTGATTAAACACAAACAAACTATGAATACATACATAAAGGAGCAGTAATAATAATAATATCATCATCATCCTCATCATCATACATTATCATCATCATATTACTAATATACCAATAATCCCCATTCATTGAATTGGCTTCATCGCTCTCTCATCTCCACCTGTAGCTGGTGTGTGGTGAGCGCACTGGTGCCGTTGTACAAGTGGATGCTGCACACTAGTGGTGGTTCAGGAGAGTCCCCCTCATGATTGTAAAGCACTTTGGGTGTACAGCAATACACAATAAAGCGCTATATAAATGCCTCATTCATTCATATTACCCACAATAATCTCTTGGTAATTTTTAAGCATGGCTATCACCACCTTTTTATAATAATACAATATAATATAATCAATACGTAATTATTAACCTATGGTGTACAGGGCAATCCGTGTGCTGGATTGCCTAGTACTGGATTGCATAGTACTGCATAGTTCATAGTACTGTATATATATATGTGGCGGGGCTACGAGGGCAAAAGAGGAATTTTTGTTTTAAATACAATGGGAATTGGACAAGATATCAGTCTCACTCCGACTACGCCACTATGGGAATTTCACCCAAAGAATTAGAATAAACCACCTACAGAGAAATTTTTGTTTTAAGTACAATGGGAATTGGACAAGATATCAGTCTCACTCCGACTACGCCACTATGGGAATTTCACCCAAAGAATTAGAATAAACCTCCTACAGAGGCATACACAGATTCGTATCACCAATTAGAGTCAGAGACATGAGTAACAATACAAAAATGAACTCTTTATTGGCAAATCTTGAATAAAAACAATGTTAAAATACTGAAACACTTCCAGCCCAATGGACCACCAAGTTTTAAAACAAGTCGAGGGCCAGGGACCAGAGCTTACCAATAGAGATGGATAATCAGACCACACCACCTGCAGGTGAATCACTGCAGTTCACTGTGTACACACACACACACACACACACACACACACACACACACACACACACACACACACACTAAGACAAGTAACAACACACAGTGAGGTGGTCACTGCACACTGTGAGGAAGATACCACCACCTAAAATAAAGCACATCCCAGGTAGCACATATGTTCCCGTTTTTATAGCCCAGGGGGCGCTGGCAATAGGCTAAGACAGCGGATAACAATGACGCAAGAAAAATCGCACCTCCTGCCACATATACAATACTATGGACTTTGGTGAGACCTGGAATTCATAAAACTCAAGTGCAATACAATATATATGAACCACAGAAGGAATCATCATGGGTGTTTATTAAAGTCTGAGTAGCAGGAAAATGATAATTAAAAGAAATCCAGGAGAGAGAGCAGCACTGAATGACAGCCAACTACATTCTGTCCTGCCGTTGCTCCTGCCAAGGCCTGAATATTGATGCACAGCAGGAAGAGAGAACGAGTGGGAGGACGGCATCCCTGTTGGCCCCTCCGAGCCCCTGTTACCACTCAGGCCACGTCTCTTCAGCAGGGCGGCAGATACATAATTGACCTGCATGAGAGCCATTTCCCTCATTTGATTACAGCCACATTAACCAGATCAGACAGGCAGCACTGGCCTAGTTGCCCTTGGAAACTGTTGCGGGAATACACGGCCGGTATCCGTATGAGCATCAGAAGTATTAGGCTGTGCCAAGACTAGTTTTGTATGAGGCAGAGTGGAGGGGGGGTGCAGACCCGGGGTCAATCGCTCTTGATGTGACATTTGCAATAAGGGACTAAATGAAACCTAATTGGCTGAGCTGTTTTGCTGGACGCTCCATTATGACGAGAGGCTCTTGCACAAGTGGAATAGCAGTTATAATCAGGGCTGTAATATCACAAACTGCCTGCAGTAATTGCAGTATGGCATGGTGGGGAACAATAACAAAGGGGCAACTGAAGATGTTTGTGTTCAGTAGTTAATGAGCAAACTGCTTTCATTTACGAGAAAGAGAGAGTCGGTGTGTGTAAGTTCATACACGAATGCACTTTTGACCTGGACTTTGTAAAAGCATTTTCAAATCTGGATACTTATATCTAGCTGAGAATTTGTAATGGTAATGAGAAATGAATAAATATACACAGAGTTTTTATCTTTCTCCTGCTCTTTTTAAAAAAAAAATGTTCTGGAAAATAACCTGATAAACTATGAAAACAGGAACACACTATATGAAAATAAGCAGATAATTATTATTATTATTATTATTATTATTACTATTATTATTATTTGATTTGAATGTAATATTATATAATGATAATGATGGGGAGAATAATGCTTAGTAATAATAATAATTATTATATATTATAGTATTATTATTAATACATATTTTCCATTATTATACATTGAAAACACTGACTCTTATTTGGGGTTTAGTTTCTTAGTCTCTGTGTGAGACACACACACAGGCAACCTATCAAATGCCCTATGTCCTATCAAATGGGCCAACACTTGCTTTCTAATCTTTTTGTATTCTATCTGTTTTCTTTTCATTTATTATACAATTAACAAAAGCAAAAATACCTCTAACACTAGCTTGCTCTATTCTTTTTTCTATTCTAACTGTTTTCTTTTTATTTATTATATTATTAAAAAAAAACTTGCTACATGTACTGCGTTAAGCTAACTGAGACTTGTTATAGCACTTGTATATCATTGCGCTTTTGTTGATTTTGATTGATTCCATTGTCCTCATTTGTAAGTCGCTTTGGATAAAAGCGTCTGCTAAATGACTAAATGTAAAATGTAAATGTACATTTTAAACATTTTAAATACAGTGCAGAGGCTTCTGCCTAGGTGGCAGACGAGTCATATATACACATGACAAAGAAATACATAGAATCCTGTTGAGTGTGTTTATAATGCTGCTATTATTTTCTCTGGTAATCTTTTTTTACCCATCCATATACATAAAAACTGTAACTCACTCCACAGGGTGTTTAATACACCCCTGAATGTGGCACAAAATCCAAAATCTAAAAAGCCACCTAGAGCTTGAAGAGAATTACAGTAGAGTGTATGACGGTGTACGTGTGGGTATGTTTTAGCAATTCAGAAGTAGTGGGATGAACAGATTAAACACAAATTTGCTCATATTTGAGCCTCATGTTTGAGATACCCTCAGGCCAGCTCACTCTCTCTCTTTCTCTCACTCTGAGCATTTTATGAGTGTCCTGAGCTAAACTGCTCCCCACGAAAAGGTCCCAGCAATTGATTTCTAATGAAAGCTCTTCTTACGGGTCATCGCCTAGCTGAGGCCTGACCTTTCCACCAGCAAAGAAGGCTCACTTATAGGGGAAAGGAAGGGGCGCTTCTGGGTAGAGATAAGGAGAGGATACATGAATGCAAACGCAATGATCTTTCATACATTTATGCAATAAAATCCTTGATGAAACTGATAACCGCGTTTGTCTACTTAATGGAGAAAAAAAGGGCTTAATGTGCCGAGGAATTTGATGTGTGACATTACAACCTAGACGGAAGTGGTTTTTGAAAGCTCCAAAGAGAAATCATTCCCAGAGCTTGAAAAAAGACAATTCAATTAACAGTGGAATAAGCATGAAGCTTAAAAATAATCACTGAGCCAGATCTAATGTATTAATTCATGCTCACACGAAGCAAAATATTACGGGTTTTTAAGATGAAAACAAGCCAAGCTTCCTTAAAACAAATGATTAATGGGGGAAAAATAAATAGGCTTAATTGCATCTTCAAGCCATTTCTTTGAGGAGGATTTAGTATAAAATCATCTGTTTCAAGAGGTCAAGATTTGGCTGGTTAAATTGTTCCTCTTCAGGAACTCGAGCTGTGTCGGAGAACTCTTAGGGAACGCCCTTCAGCGTGACCGGCTCTGAATCCCGTGTGTAATCAGCCCAATAGATGGGTGAGACATCACGGGCGGGTGACGTAATGACCAGGAAGCTATAAAAGCACGTGCGGTGAAACCGGCATCAGCTTTCTGTCATTCAGCAAGCGCTCTGTGTGTGTGTCGGTCTGATATCTGTTGTGAGTCTTATTTGATGTTGTTTTGTCAATCAAAAAATGTCAAAAGCACATGATAAAAAGAAACACATAAGGGGCGAGGGCAGGCAGCGTTTCAGGCGGTTTGTTTCTCCCTGCCCACGTTATATTACGGGTGGGGATACACACAGTTTGTGCGTTGTCTGCCTGGGAGCGGAACATGCTGAGTCGGCTCTCGAGAGAGCTGACTGCCCGCATTGCGAGCGTCTCTCGATTGTCTTCTTGGGAGCGGAACATGCTGAGTCGGCTCTCAAGAGAGCTGACTGCCTGCATTGCGAGCGTCTCTCGATGCATGTTCTCCGCTCCCGGAAGGCTCTCTTTGCGGAGGGAGTCTTCTCTAGCGTTCCCCACGGCGCTGGTCCCGCTTCCGTCGAAGCGGAGCGGCGATTACGCTCGTGGGGTTCGAGGGTGGATCTGGTGGAGGGAGTGGAGACGGGCGACTCCCTATCTTCTTCCTCACCCACCAGATTCAGCGCCCGTTCTCTGGGATCGGAAGCCCGCTCTGCGGTTACTTCCCCCCGGGGAACGGGATCGACGCTCCGCCTGTCTTCCTCTGAGGAGGTTGATGTGGTGGGCGTCGATGAGGATTCGCCCCCTCAAACGCCCCAGTATGAGGAGCTTTTAGAGGTGGTAACTCGTGCTGTGGCCAAGTTGAACATCGATTGGCCCACCGAGAAATTGGCTGAGCCGCAGAAAAGGTCACCGAGGTGTCGAGGTCGTGGGGAAGACCCTTCTCGGCCCGCCTCTTTATCCTTGCTTCCAATTATTATGGCAATGTGGCGGGGGTGAGGGAGCGGGA
>NW_015554082.1:30452-34104 GCF_001515605.1 Sinocyclocheilus anshuiensis | reverse complement strand
CCGACCTCCACACCGAGGTGTCGAGGTCGTGGGGAAGACCCTTCTCGGCCCGCCTCTTTATCCCCGCCTCCGATTATTATGGCAATATGGCGGGGATGACTGAGCGCGGTTATAAGACGATGCCCCAGGTAGAACAGACGCTCGCGAGCTATCTGTCACCTGACGCGGCATCGTCTTTAAAGGCTCCGGCATTGCCCTCCAAGCCGCTAAGAACTACATCAGTGCTGGTGGGCAAAGGGTACTCGGCAGCGGGTCAGGCTGGTGCGTGTCTGCACACCATGGCGGTGTTACAGGCGTACCAAGCCGACCTGCTTAAAGAGCTAGACGAGCGTGAGCAGATAAATTCGGATGATATCACTGAACTCAGGAGGACCGCTGATTTGTCTCTCCGCGCCACTAAAGACACCGCCCGTGCCATCGGCAGGTCTATGGCAGCTATGGTTGCGGCGGAGAGGCATTTATGGCTGACCTTATCAGATATGAAAGAACGAGATAAGGTCTGCCTCATGGACGCCCCGCTTGCGCCTTCTGGCCTATTCGGCCACGCAGTCAATTCTGTCGTCGATAGGTACCAGGAGGCTCGTAAACAGGCGGCGGCGTTCCAGCGGTTCCTCCCGCACCGCTCTCTAGCTGCTCTCGCCCAGCAGCCCCCTCCAAGTACCAGCTCCTCATACAGGGAGGCGCAAAAACTGAGCGTTGCCTCACGTGCTCCTCCGCTGGGTCGGGGGCCTCGAAGTCTAAGCTAGATCTGCGGACCATACTTAAGACTAAGAGGTCCTCGGCCAAGAAGTCCTGACGCCACTGGCCCAGGGCTCATGAGGGCAGGCCCCTCTGGGGTGGAGGGGGTTTCACCGCATTACACAGTGTCCGTCTTGCCTCAGTGCCCTCAAGAGATTGGTCTGCTAACCCTGCCGGAGTTACAGGGCGCAGCAGTCTCCCGTTGGCAGCGTGGAAACTACTGCCAAATGTGTCTCAGTGGGTCCTGCATACTGTAGAGAGAGGCTACAGAATCCAGTTTGGTTCTCCTCTGCCTCGTTTCAATGGGATTACGCCCATGCTGGTGGGCCCCGAGCAGGCGCTGCTCATGGAACAAGAAGTAGTTACTCTCTTGAGGAAGGAGGCCATCGAGGTGGTCCCTCCTTGCGTAGCAGAGTCCAGGTTCTACAGCCGGTACTTCATATTGCCAAAGAAGGATGGGGGGTTGCGTCCCATTTTAGATCTGCGTCAGTTGAACTGCTCAGTCATGAGACTGAAGTTTAAGATGCTCACTCTCAAGCAGGTTGTGTCTCAGATCAGGTCCGAGGACTCGTTTGTCACGATCGATCTGAAAGACGCATACTTCCATGTTTCCATCCTTCCCATTCACAGGAAGTTCCTGAGGTTTGCTTTTGGGGGCAAAGCGTACCAATATCGGGTTCTTCCCTTCGGCCTTGCACTCTCACCCCGCACTTTCAGACGATTGGTTGATTTTAGCTCAATCAGAGCAGACGGTGGTTCGACATCAAGATGTCGTTCTCGCCCACATGAGAGAACTGCTGTACATGAGACCCCTACAGTGGTGGCTCAAGACCAAGGGGTTCTCCCCGAGGGGAAACCCACTTCGCATGATCAGGGTCACGCGGCGATGTCTACGTGCCTTGGACATGTGGAGGAAACCTTGGTTCTTGTCTCAGGGCCCGGTGATGGGAGCTCCCTGTTGCCGCGTAACGCTAGCGATGGACGCATCCCTCACCGGTTGGGGTGTGGTCATGAGTGGCCACCCTGCCCGCGGTCTGTGGAGTGGTCGCCATCTGACGTGGCATATCAATTACTCCAGGCCTTCAGTCCTCCTCCCTTCGGGGAACCAGACCAGCAGAAGCTTAACTGTATGTGTCCAGTGCGAGCACTGGACGCATACGTCCACAGAGCTGCCCTGTGGAGAAGGACGGACCAACTGCTTGTTTGCTATGGTCCCCCTAAGAGAGGGCTTCCTGCTACAAAACAGACCCTCAGTCTGTGGATAGTAGATGCCATTTCCATTGCTTATGAGTCCTCTGATCTCCCTTCGCCTCTAGGGGTCAAGGCTCACTCTACCCGAAGTGTGGCGGCCTCCAAGGCCTTCTTGGCAGGTGTCTCAATGCAGGACATCTGCGACACTGCAGGATGGTCCACGCCCCTAACCTTTGTCAGGTTCTATGGCCTAGATATGCGAGCCACTCCCGGCTCTTCTGTTCTCTCGCCTTAGCTGTGCAGGCTTCCACACTAGGCAGAAATTTGTAATTCTGGCGGCGTGGGCATACTCGTTCCCTAAGCGACCTCCGACGCAGCTCGAGTTCCTGAAGAGGAACGTTTCAGGTTACGTATGTAACCATGGTTCCTCGAGGGAACGAGACGCTGCGTCTCGGGGCCATACTTCCGGCATCTCTGCCAGCGCTTGCTTCACTCCTAGAAGCTGACGCCGCTTTCACCGCACGTGCTTTTATAGCTTCCTGGTCATTACGTCACCCGCCCGTGACGTCTCGCCCATCTATTGGACTGATTACACACGTGATTCAGAGCCGGTCACGCTGAAGGGCGTTCCCTAAGCGTCCTCTGACGCAGTGTCTCGTTCCCTCGAGGAACAATGGTTACACACGTAACCTGAGACGTTTAGTTAGCACCTGCTGGTGAACATCATTACTACACCATCTGTTGCAAAAGGCATCTTTCTCCATTCACACCCATTGAACGGTTGCTGTATATTCTAATTAGATGATTATTTATTCATTTACAGTTTTTAATTAATTTCCCCCCCACCAAAAAAACACAAAAAAACACAACCTTGGTTATGGAACTAAGTGGCAATAAGAAACTACAAACAGTACAGTATACTTCCATTGGATTCTGCACCAGATGAGCAACTCCGTGTATTATTTTATGCATTTTATTAGTTTATGCAGCATTTTGACATTGCATTAACTATCAGTAAATGGAGCAAACAAAAGACTCCATTTACTGATAGCAAACGAAAGACCAAGGTTTTATTGAAAACATGTGGTACTGGACCTAAGACCACCTATTTAACGATTTTGAGCTTGTATTTAAAATGAATTTTCTGTGGGATTACATTAAGCAAAGCCAAAAAGCCCATCTGCTTTTCTGATCCTGCAAAAGGTAGAGGATACAATAGTAATGGAGAGAAAGATGAAAGGACAGTGGCTGGTTATTATTATCATTACAATAAGAAGGGAAGATAAAGCTGGCTGAGTTCACCAGATTGGATGAGATTGCAGGAAAGGATTAGCTCCTGCGCTGCCAAAGATTACCAATATAAAGTTACTGAAAACAGGAAAACAAACATGTCTATGCACTCTTGCTTTTTACATTATTTCTGAATATTGTGTTTGGATGCTATGTTTTAATATTTTAATCGTATTTTATATTTCATCTATCTATCTATCTATCTATCTATCTGTCTGTCTGTCTGTCTGTCTGTCTGTCTGTCTGTCTGTCTGTCTATCTATCTATCTATCTATTTTTGTATTTGGGAGCCTATACTGTTTTATACTGTGAGCATATATGTAATCTGACTGGCTATTGTTCCACGTTGTTTCCTTGCCTTTGGGCTCCAGCATCCTTGTGAACCTACATAAGACAGGTGGAATAGGCATTGGATGGATGGACTGATATACAG
>NW_015554082.1:13646-29467 GCF_001515605.1 Sinocyclocheilus anshuiensis | reverse complement strand
TATATATATATATATATATATATATAATATCTGTATGTGGTGTGATGATAAACCCTATCAAAGCAGACGAGTCTTTGCATCTCAAGCTTTCCACACTGCCATCTGATGATTCATGTTTCAACAGAGCAGGTGTTGTATTGAACTCTCATACTCCTCCGCCTGAGCAGGTGTTTATGTCTACATGTTGCTATCTTTGAGCTCTGTTCTTCTGCTACATCCTACTTTGAATGAACCCTTTTCTCTCTAAGCATTCAAATGTTATATATCTGGGGTGTCAAATGGGCTTGCCATAATTGGAATAATATGTTTTGCCTTTTTATAATTACATGTATACATACATGCATACATACAATAACAGCATCCATGTGTAACAGGTATGGAAAGTAATATGTTAATTTCATATGTAGAATTACACAAAAATGTTCACGATGTATATGCTTGTTTGTGTGTGTGCACCTTCCCCTTTAAATTTCTGACAGCAGCGTTAATCTTAATTTCCTGTCTTTGCACCTCCTCTTCCCTTTCTGCACTGTCTCTGCATGGGAGAGGTGGATTTTAACGAGCTCTGATTAATCTAATTTAATCTTTGCTTAAAATCACTTTTATACTCTGTTTAAATCATATCTGTGACATTATTTTACGTGTATATTTGATTACTGTATTTTCACTAAGTTTGATCAGTTTTATGTCGATCAATGCACTTGAAGCACGTGCTAATTGCGTTGCACTTTACATTCTTTTAACAGAAAGGACAAGAAGGGTGAAAACACACTGTAAAGACTGTTTTGTGTTTTATCAGAGAGTAAAAGAGTCGAACCGTCAGCTGATGTCCATCTGGTTACTACATTGAGAGAAAAAAAAACAACGCAACACCGGTTACACATGCTTGCATCTGTCTAAAAAGTTACACGCATCTCACCAGGCACAACAAAACTAGATCATCTCCACTATAAATAGGTCTGTCAACGTTGGATTTGTGATGCACAGTTGTGATTAAGTTGGCAGGAATCATCTACAGCTACAGCCACTTTATATATTGCCTGTATGACTGAAAAAAAAATTGTAATTTCAAATTAATTGCTTTTTATTTTAGTCCTTATATACTGGCAGGTAATTTGAGTTTGGACTCCTGCATGCTTTATCGAACCATCTATGGTTGTAATCCACATGACTCCAATCCATTTCTTGTGAAGAAAAAAGCTGTGTGCTGGTAAGAAACAAATTTATCATTAAAGTGTTTTTGTCAGTCCTGTGTCTTGTGGTTTGCTCCCCACATCTTCATCCGGTATTGTACGTCTTACCCTCCTGTTACGTGTGTGTTCCTGCCTGTTCCATGTACTTCTTTATTTGGATAAATAAAGACTGTTGATTGTTCATCTCCTTCGTCTCTGCACTCTTTCGTCTCCTCTTCTCCTCCACAGTAGTAGGCAAACCGTGACAGAATAACGGACCATAACAGTAAGCGGCTCCCCTTCTCCCCGTTTTGTTTTTGAAAGTCTTTTGTTTTCTTGTTTCCACCACCCCCCCAAGCCCGCAATCATGGAGATCGCAGCACGCTTTATTGCCCTAGCCCATAGAGATCTCCCCATCGTCGAGTATGCCTGGGAGTTAGGCGTGTTCGCTGCAGTGACGGCTTTAGATGACGCCACCATCAACTCTCTGTTCTAGCACGGGGCCAATTACCATTGCCCCGTGGACCTACCAGACACAACGGGACTAAGCTGGAGGGAAGGAATCCTTCGGTGTCTGGAGAGCGTCCGGCTCCTCTGGCATGCCCACCGGCCGCTCCAAAGTCTAGCCCGCCGGCCATTCCTCAGGCAAGCCCCCCGGTCGCGGCACTCTCCAGCCCGCCGCCCTTTCCGAAGTCAAGCGCGCCGTTGTCAAGCCCACCGGCCACGCCGGTCACCTCTAACCAAAGGAGGAGGATGAGGAGAAAAAGACTGTTCTAACTCTTTTTAGTATTATGTTATAATCTTAGCCCCAGAGCTCGCTCCAGCCCCCGAATCCAGCCCAAAGAGGGCTCCAGTTCCTGAGTTTAGCCCACGGAGGGCTCCAGTCCCCGAGTCTAGCCCAGAGAGGGCTCCAGTCCCCGAGTCTAGCCCAGAGAGGGTCCCAGTCCCCGAGTTTAGCCCAGAGAAGGCTCCAGTCCCCGAGTTTAGCCCAGAGAGATTTCCAGTCCCAGAGTTTAGCCCAGAGAGGGCTCTGCCCAGAGAGGGTTCCAGTCCCCAAGTCCAGCCCAAGGAGGGCTCCAGTCCCCATGTCCAGCCCAAGGAGGGTTCCAGTTCCCACATCCAGCCCAAGGAGGGCTCCAGTCCCTAAGTCAAATCCAGGGAGGGCCACAGTTCCCGAGTTAGGCCTACGGATAGTCTGCCTGCTCCGCCATGGCCTCCTAGTCTGCCTGCTCCGCCATTGGCTTCCTAGTCTGACTGCTCCGCCATGGCTTCCTAGTCTGCCTGCTCCCCCATGGCTTCCTAGTCTGCCTGCTCCGCCAGGGCTTCCTAGTCTGCCTGATCCGCCATGGCGCCCCGAAATGCCTGATCCACCATGGTTCCCTGAATGGGAGGAGGAGCCTCCAGAGCGCCCACCCCCCTCCCCGTTGGATGTTGTGGGGCACATGGATGCGCTTTCCAGGAGGGGGGAGTAATGTCAGTCCTGTGTCTTGTGTTTTGCTCCCCACATGTTCCTTGACCCAGTTTTCCCTCATGTTTAATTATGTTTATTGATCCCAGGTGTTTCTCGTCTTCCCCTCGTCAAGTCCTGTGTATTTAAAGTGTGTCCAGTTCTAAGTTTCTTCATCCGGTATTGTACGTCTTACCCTCCTGTTACGTGTGTGTTCCTGCCTGTTCCATGTACTTCTTTATTTGGATAATTAAAGATTGTTTATTGTTCATCTCCTTCGTCTCCGCGCTCTTTCGTCTCCTCGTCTCAGTAGTAGGCAAACCGTGACAGTTTTAACTTAAAACTGTTGCTTCCAGCCAAAATAAGAGTCCATAATCTATATTAACACTTCATCCAGTGAAAAAGTCCATCCACTGTTGTCCTTTAACATCAAAATCAATCAACATATTTGTTTAGAACTCTTTTGGAACGCTTGTAAATGGTGCTTGATCTGTGCATATTTCTCTCCTCGTTCAGACAATATGACTTTTTCTTTCACTAGAGAAAGCAATATTATGGATAGCGGACTCGTGTACTCATCTACAACTTGAATGGCCTGAGGGTGAGTAAATACATTTTCAGGAATTTTTAGTAAAGTATTTAAAGCATTAAAGGAATTTAAAGTGTTCCTTTAAATTACAATTTTTAATCCAAGTATCATGTTTATTTTTTAAAAAATGCTGAAAACATGTACTGCAATTAGAGGCACCATTGAACACATCCACACTGCATATTAATTTGGTAGCTTATTTAAAATTGAAGCTAGGCCAATAACTGTCTTTTGGATAAGAACTGAATAAGAGATGAGCATGAAATACATTAGTAGTAATTACCTACAATTTTTTGGGTAAATCTGTAATCAACGCATCACAGTTTTCATTGGCAGACTGATAGCATCAGTGCATTATAAAACTCTCAAAATAATCACACTACCACAAATGAGCCTTCACTGAGTATCACAGTGTGATTTGTGAAAATAAAAGCTCTGACAGGTTTTATCTAAATAGCTCCTGGACATGTTACTCCTTCTCATGTTGTTCTGGCTGTGACAGAGAGGAGCATGGGGAGTGTAACAAATAGTAAAAATCGCACACAATCTGCTCAGCTACAGAGGGAAGCGGGTCTGTGCCAGCTGTTTTTTGTTGCCAGTCCTTAAAAATAATCCCCCTCAGAGTTATGGAGTGGGATTAATTAATTATTCAGACCGACTTGTGTGTACATGATTAAAATCTTCAGATCAGATTTTACAGCTTCTAACTCTTCCTTCTGCAGAAAAAGGCCGTTGTAGGGAGGGTCCAGTGGGCGTTGTGATACGTTGCCTTGGTTCGAACATGTCAAGTGTGTTTCCATGTGAGTTTCTGCTCATTTCCCCTTTTAATCTCTGCTTATTTCGTGTAAAATCATGTGTACTGCTCATAATCTTTGTATATAAATAGAATCATTACATTTACAATTACAATCTAACATTTTATTATGCTCGCAGACATTCACAATGACAGTTCGCGGATCATTATGTGAGATGTTTAACAAATTAACATTGACAGCATTTAACATTCATTTGTTATGAGTCTCAATGCAGCATTATAATCAAATAGAAAATTAAACTTTCTTATCTTGAAACTTTTGTAAGTGTTTTGTGTGTGATTGCATGAAAGACTGATTTGAAATTTCATCAAGTATTTCCTCTGAAACGCGCGAGAGAGAGAGAGAGATAAAGAGAGCAAAAATTATAAATGGCATCAAAATATGAGGTTGGTTAAATTATTTAGCACCACGTTATTAGATGCCAAGAGTCCTCCCACAGCATGCAGTTGTCTACCAAATTAATTAATATGCATTAATATATTCTGAAAACCAAGCAATTTAATTTTGCTTGCAATAATTAGTAAGTGTGATATGATTTCAGGTTCAGCAAACTCATTATATTGCATTTACAGGTTGCAAACTATGCATTATGCATATTTAAGCTCAATAAATAAGGATTTCTCTCAAAATTGCTGACAATAATTCATATGTGTATATATAAAGCCAGTTGATGCAGAAAAGTCCATTATCAATATTAATGGAATTAGTTTTTTTTATCACATATGTCAGCAATAGCTAATATATGGTCTGCAGTTTCAGTTCTTCTTGGAAAAAAAAAGAAAAGAAAAAAGGTAATCTTTAACTACATGTCATATGAACAACCAGTCAGTAACTTTATTTTTATGAACAACCAGTCAGTAACAATTATTTCAGTCTCTTAGTTAGCTGAAATTAATATTTTCTCTGTCTTAGGACATTTTTCTGCAGCTTTTTATAGACTTCCTTGTCAGATACAACCAACATAATCATACAAAATCAATGCACATAATACAGTTTCAAGAAAAATAGATCAAACAGGCAAAACCTTGTTGTCAAGCTCAAATTTTTTTTCAGTGTCCCTGTAGCCAGGAAACCGCATCCAAAAGTGCATTTTTACTCAGTGATGCTTGGACTGTCTTAGAGCGGTTGAACAAATATTCAGCCCAATCTCTTCTCCGCAGGAAGCTTTTTAACGCATCCTCAGTTCCACTCTCCCCCACAATCGATATTCATGTTCAGTCTTCTCCCTTTTTCAATAAGTACTGCCTTTCCAAATACAGACGTCAATAATGGGAAGAAGACTGGCTTGTTGATGCCTTGTGAGGTTAATTCCATCGACCTCGCAGTTGGCGACAAGGTGGTCTACGCTATCCTATCAACCCAGCCACAGCAAGAGATCTGCTCACACCAATTGTGAAGGCCTTTCATTGGGGATTTGTGGCATGGATGTGTGTGTGTGGACCAGGGAGCAGGTCATAGATATACAGTAAGATTATGAGGACAAGTGTGGATAAGCATGCCTTACATCGGATTATAAAACTTAAAGACCTGATGAGAACAACAACAATAAATGTTTTTCATTTATCAAAGGACTTTGAGCTGTGAACCTCTTTATTTTAGGACAAAATTACTTTTCTTTTCTTTTAATTAAACAAAAAAACAATCAATTACATCCTAATAAACTTTATAAAAAAAAAAAAAAGTAAATTATCTGTCTGTCTAATAAACGTAAAGTATCTATATGAGAAGAACTCAGGTTAAGCCATTTTTCAAACAAAATAATGAAAACACTAGACGAAACAGCACTATACTACAAGTACCTTGTTTTACATGTAGGTTCTACCGTGGCATTCTTGGTATCCGCCTTGAAGTGTAGACTATGTAAATTCCTTCAACAGTACACGAAAATAGAAACTTTAATAATGTAATTATTATATAATCTACAAGTGCTTTTTTATGTTATGCTTTGACAGTATATGTATTTGGTTCATTGTTTTAACCACTCAATTGTCATTTTCTCTGCTTATACTCAAATATATATTTTTTTTTTGTTAGGTTTTGCTGTCCTTGTAAAGACACTTGAGTACCACCAAATGCAGCAAACATCAATTTTACGTTTTACTTTTTATTTTTTTTTGACTATCAATTATTCAGTTTGTTGCTTCCTTTTTGCCTTAATAGATTTGCATCAAAATGTGCTTCTAGATATTACCAATCATCACCCAACACTCGTTTTTGTTCCCCCTACATTTCAGGCAAGAGTTACACACCTGTCAAACTTGCATTTAACCTGCAGCTGATTCACAGTCTTGCATTGCTCATGCTTGTTTGATATTGCATAATTGTTTCTGAAGATGCATCATCAATACCAGCAAGAGTGCCATTTGCTTTACATCAAAGCTTTTTCACACCGCTGCTTCACATGTGTCCTCAGTGATCAATGCTCCCTTACTTCCCCAAAGGTTACACGACCAGTCTTTTAATTGCAAGAAGAAAAGAGTTTTGCAGTCAGAAGTTGAGCTCTTCTCTCTTGGTGGTGTGGCATTGATGAGCTCCTGGCTCTGTAAGAAACAGCAAATCAATGCTGGCCAGGGTAAATGGGGAAGAACACGAGCACTCAGGGGGAGCTCACATGATTAAACCAACAGAAAGTGGTGTAAACGAGTGTTTACTCTGCCTCGGGAAAATGTGTTTTTACTTAGTAGTTTCACTTCGAACCCTTTTTCTCCCAGGTTATCTCTCAAGATAAATATAAATATACCTCTTCACCTTGGGATAGGAGAAAATGAAGAAACTGGCAGTGGAGGTGTGTTGTTTATTTTAGATTTATATTTACACCTACATCCTTGGCAGATGCTTTCTTACCTTAATAAGTATGGTTTTATATAAGTCAATTTATCAGCCATTACATTACAAATCAATTACATCAGTTGTGCAACATCTCATAGACATATTTACCTCAGTGTCATTTGTTAAAGCTGTAATAATAATAACAAATTATATATATATATATATATATATATATATATATTAGCGCAGTCAATCGATTGAAAAAAATAACGAATACGAGACCAAATGTGATATATATATATATATATATATATATATATATATATATTAATATTAATATTCCAATGGTTCCAAATATTCCAAGTTTCCAAAAGGGTGTTTCGTAGCAATGCAGTAGAAGAATCTCGGTGTGCAAAACATTTTAACAATCTAAATAAGATTTTCCACTATAAAGAAGATTTTCCCCTATTTGTGCAATGGAAGAAACATCAATGCCAATAAAGAACCTGTATTCCATTTTAATTATTTAAGAGAGTATAGTCTTATATCTTATGCTAATTGGTTGAATATTAATATTTTTGCATTGATGTCCCACATTAATTGCAGTACTTTCCCATTCACTAAGTAGCACAAGAACATTTGGCTAGAGCTGTTGGTTACATATCACTGTTGAGATCAGCAGATTCAATAAGGAAAGAAAAAATATGCCGTTATGTAGCAGCTGTCCAACAAATCAATGTAGTTGGATTAAGGAATGCCATTGTTTTGTTTTCCTCGCCATGTTCATTCACCAATTGCCTCAGTGATTGATGTAATCCAATGAAAAGGTCTTAGATATTGTTTATAAAGTAATACATCTGCTGTATTTCAGATTTGTATTGAGCGGAGGGAAAGGAGGGGGGTCTTTAGACATCTAGAGCTGTTAGACACGTCTCAGCCCTCACCCTTCTTTATGTCTCCCAGCAAAGCAATCTGTTTTCTAACTTTAAGCATCTGGATCCACATGTCTGTTATAACCCTTTACAATACAGGCTTAGTGCCTATTGAGTGCCAAGCTGCTCAGGGGTGGCAAAGAGGAGTTAAGCAGGAAGTCTGTGGCTTTAAGAAGTGTTAAAAGCAACATGTTTGATTACTGTAAAACAGATTTATGATAAAAGCTGCTTCTGAAAAAGTAATGAAATGAGAAGAGGATGACACGTCTCACATGCGTGGCAGAGGTCATAAAGAAAATTGGATGTATTGTCTATTTCTTTGTTACCAGAAACTATATATATATTATAATATACTGTATATATTAAAATGACTAATATAATAAAAAGCACCAATATATCTGCTACAATGTTGATAATGTCTTGATAATATGAGGACCAATAAATATGTCCTTTTTTATGGTGAACAATAGTATCACCTCTCTGAAGGCCTGTGGTGGGAAATGCCCTATCTGTCATATAAGGAACAAGATATGAGGCATTGTGATTGCAACATTTTCCTCCCTTTTTCTCTTTTTTTGCTTTTCATCCTTCAGGGTATTGCCTGCTGGATGTTTTTGTTTCTTCTCCATTTGAAGAGCGGTTTACAGTGATGAAAGAAGAGTTCACAGTGATGGTCTCCCACTTTTAATTTCTTTCCTTCCTGTGGAATCTGTTCAGGTGCAGAACTCCAGCCAACATTCTCATCTGATCTTGGCAAATATCCGAAGAAGGGAGCTTACAATCATGCTTTCAAGCGGTTTCCCCTCTTATTTCCTGCTGTTTCATTCACTTAGTCACTTCTTTAACAGAAGAATGGACCTGAATAAAGAAAAACAACATCTAAAAAAGCAGAATTCCATTTTAGTTGGTGGTAGCATGTGTGTTTCAGTATGTCACGGAGTTGCATTGTATAGATTCATGGTTTTTCTTTGTTTTCAGATAGTTCTTGGCAGCCAAAAAGCTTGTTAAGATTCTGTCTGGCATCATAACAAGTAGGTTTGTCGAATAGGTTTGTTAAGTTTCCGGTGAAAAGTAGTACAGAGCAGCACATTCATAAGAACATTTCAAAAGTAAAGGAATCTGAGGGCATGTTTTTTTTTTTTTTTTTTCTAAAGTTGTGAAGTAAAAAAAACGAGAGAATGGTTCTTAGAAGATGAGCTGAAAATGAGAACATGATCATCAGGTTTGACACAAACTTGTGGAGTTCATGCAGCTGTGTGGCAGTCATTAAAGGAATAGTTCACTACAAAATGAAAATTTGCTGAAAATGTACTCAACCTCAGGCCATCCAAGATGTACATGAGTCTGTCTGTTTATCAGAACAATTTTTGAGAAATTTAGCCTTATATCACTTGCTCACCAATGGATCATCTTCAGTGAATGGGTTCCGTCAAAATGAGAGTCCAAACAGCTGATAAAACATTGCTATAATCCAGTTGATACAGTGCATAAACTACACTAATGCTTCCTGCAGTGAAAATGTCCATCCCCATATCTGTTTAGAACTATTTTGGACTGTTTTCATTTGTAACCGGTGCATGATACGTGCATATGTCTCTCCTGAATCAGACAACTTTTTCAACAAATATTATGAAAATAACAATATTTTCAACAATATTATGGATAGAGGAATCATATTTTATCCAAAAGCAATGGTTTGAAGTTAAAAATGTCTTAATTATGGATTTGTTCCTTACAAACACACAGCTTTTTGTATCACAATACATTAATTTATGTTAATTAGGTTGTGTGGATTATTGTAAGGTTTTCGTCAGCTGTTTGGACTCTCAATCTGATAGCACCCATTCACTGCAGAGGATCCATTGGTGAGCAAGTGATGTAACACTAAATTTATCCAAATCTGTTTGCACAAAGAAACAAATTCATCTACATCTTGGATGCCTGAGGCTGAGTAATTTTTTAGCAAGTTTTCATTTTGGGTGAACTATTCCTTAGTAAAATAAAAACTTACCAAATAATAAGACACTCTAAGACAGTTATTCATCTGCTAATATAGTTAGTTACAATTTTTAAATTAGTAAAATGCTTTGTAAGTGGTTTAACTCCAAGTATGTCTGAGTGTATAATACAGAGCAGTATTTAGTGGTATATAATGACATCACAGCAGTCGATTGTCAAAGGTTTGATATGCTGACACGCTGTGGACAAAACAGAATAAAATGTGGAAAATGAAAACACACCATCAGTTAATGACCCTTTACCTACTATATCTATGACACAGAGCACAGTATTTTTATTTGTAGTTAACATTGTCAATTTTAATAATTACTTTTAATTATTCATCTCAGTCCAACATCATGGAGGTATCGACTTTTTGCTGTGATAAAAAATGTAAATGACATTCCGAGGAGCGGTTGGGTATTGCTCCCCATCAGCCTGATTTTAACAGTAACTTGGAGGTCTCGGCCCTCTTGAACACCTCCTGCTGTAATTCAAAAACTATTAAGGTAAAATCCGCGACCTGCAGACAGAATAACCTGAAGAAGCTTTCTCCTGCTGTTACACTATCAGTTCTGAATGCCATGTAGGACTCCTTTAGTGTCATTAAGTCAACTTCTGTGTTGTAACTGTGTTTTTTTGGGAGCATTTCAACTTCATGAGAAATAAATGAGAATGATCGGTTTAAAGTTTAAACAATACATTCAGTTGTGCTATGGATTGGTGGGGCACTTCTGGCTCTTTAGACCTTTTTATAAATACATCAAAATAATAGTATCACACTTTGTTCCTAAACTGACAAAATTACAGCTGGAAATGACACACAATGAAATATTCAATATTAATTTACTTGAATATTCTTCACATATGTCATTTTTAGTCTCAAGCATGCTTTTTACAGGCATAGTTGAGGCACAGTAGTAATTTATGTGCAAAAGTATAAACATTTAAATAAAAGCATCCCTTGGATAAATCCCTATGACAGAAATCATTTTGAAAGGTTTTAAAGTCTAATGATGGGGTTACTGAGCCAGTGTCATCTCTGCGCTGGCCCTCAGTAGAATGTAAATAGCAAGCAAATTAATGATGAAAAATTCCCAAGGCAGGTAAAAAGGCCAGCATTTGATCATCAGATGCAAGTTTGATGAATAGTCCTTGGACAATACCTCACCATCAATGCATCACACATTCTTGATTAGGAGCCGCCAATCTCCCCATGTGGTCTTTCTAGTGCTGGCCATTATCCATAGCACAACAAGACAATGAATATAGCATTAAACAAATATGTCAGTGATGCTGGAATTGCACCAAGTCTCGGTCAAATCTCTCATATAAAAGACTTTCAGATTATTTTGTTAATTAGAAAGTTTAATTCATCGGTCTTGTGGTCTGGCAGTTAGAGGATAGAGGTTGTTAGTGGCAGACTTTTCAAGCATGTGTACTAACAACCTCCCTTTTTGATTACAGACATTAAACTAAAGAAGAGGAAAGAATAAAAATAGAAAATAATAGAAAAATAAATGTTGTTAGTTCAAATTATCTAAATAATAACTAAAAGACCTTAATACAGCATGAGCAAATAACCAGAAGTAATTACAACAATACTTCAGTGGAACAATAAATACATATTTGCTGTGGAATTCCCTTTTTTATCCATAGCCATGTTTCAATATGCACTTATTATTTAGAATTATTCAGCTATAATACAATACTACATTAAAATAAATGTCTTGACAGACAGACATTTCTTGATGTACTAAATGATTGAATAAGTCCAGTGTATGTCGCCAGAGAGAAGTCCAGATATGACATTACAAACATCTACAATTATGAGAAATGAAACATATGCACAAATTACTAAAACATGCATTTAGAAAATAGATTGGATGAATTTTCATTTCATTCCAACTTCAAGATTAATTTCATTAGGTAGTTGCAGATATCCATATTTTCATGAATATGACTAATTTTCTTCAATCGTAAATATTGGGAATACATGACATGTACCTGATGCCACAGAGAATAATATCTGCAGCATCAATGATGGAAGAAATGTGTATGCATGCTGTATAAAGCTACTGAAATAAAAAAAAAAAACTTAAAAGGGCCTTTTAAAGCAAAAAAAAGGTATGAAAAATTAAAACAGATGGATGAGAAATGCCAATTATTTTGTTTTTAAATAATAAGGCTGATATTGATACTAATAGCATAGCTAAATTGGAGTTGTTTTGATTTATCTGCCTATCCTTAAAGGGATAGATCACCAAAAAAGAAAGTTCTGTCATTTACTCACTCTCAAGTTGTTCCAAACCTGTATGAATTTCTTTCAACTGTTGTAAAAAAAGAAGATATTTTGAAGAATGCTGGTAACCAAACAGTTGACAGTAGCCACTGACTTCCATAGTATGGAAAAACAATGACTACCATCAGCAGTTATCAACATTCTTTAAAATATCATATTTTGTATTCAGTGGAAGAAAGAAAAACTCATAGAGGTTTGGAACAAGGGGAGGATGGATAAATGATGGCACAATTTTCATTTTTGGGTGAATTATCCCTAATTATAGCACAGAAAATTGACAAGACAACTCTTTGAAGAAGAAGAAAGTCCAAAAAATCCAAACTAAAACAGAATACATGTGTAAGACTGAAACTAAATACAAGCCTTAAAAAGAGTCAATATAATATTATCATCATGTCTCAACATCTCAAGGGTCCCAGTAGAGTTTGTGAGTCAAAAGATTGCCAAGGTTTTTGATGAATTCCCATATTGATTCCTGTAAAAGATGCTGCATTGTTCTTTGACCTTCACTGACAGAGTCTGCAAAAATACTCCAAAACTGAAGATGGAATGTAAACCCCAATGCAAAAAAACATTGGGGATGATTTCTCTATAGGCAGTCTATGCATATGTATATGTAATGTACTTGTAAAATGTAAATAACATAAACATAATGTAAATAATGTAAATGTAATGTAAAAACACATGGACATCTGTACACCAATGTTTTGATTCAACTGAGATTTGAATACACATCTAAAAGACCCTGAACTTTAGATCTTGCTTTGTAACACTGCAGATGAGATGTACTGCTGGAGGACATCAATATGTCAATGTCCTTGTCAATTAAGAACATGAATATTAATGATGGTCTATAATGAAAATGGTGGTGGCCCTGGGATATCTTCACAGAGAGATACACAGATGGAAATATAGTTAGCATAATGTATGCCTTTTAGTCATGTTGAGGAGCCTGAATGGACATTTGTCATATCAAAACACCTGTGTAATTAGGCTAAATAAAACCAAAGACAATTGTGCCTTTGGAGGAGCAGCTATTTTTCCATTCTGTAAATTTTGATTTTCTGCAGCAAAGGAACCAGATTTATATGCAAGCAGCATAATTCAGTTTTCATATTTTAGTCTCAACTGAGTGTCTAGTCAAAGTCTCACAAAATCAAATCAAAACTCCAAAGTGTTTGTAAAAGACAAATGTTTCTTAAAATATTTATCAAGATTTATACTGGCTTTTCTTCCTGGACCGAGTAGCCTTGGTTTAAATGGCCATGCCAGTAATAAGAACTGAGTAAATACAATATCATAGACATACTGCGTTTTCAATATCGTGAAATGTACATGGGTGTGAAAATAATGAAACACTCAAGATATCTATTTAGAACACAATTAGCTAGCCAGCTAATTAAAGCACAGTGAATAACAATATATGGTTGTGAATCAGCGGCTGGCATTATTTACAGCATTTTCATCTGTAACAATTGTTTTTGTTGCGGTCTATGAGTTTGAGACTTAAAATATTAAAATACAAAACATCCTGGTGCATGTTATTTCAAATAAAAAAGTTTGTCTTCGTAATCCTGAGTCAAAGTATAATACATTTTTCCTTTGCTGACATGACTTTCTGTTATAGTTTTCCTTTCCTCACTTTGGCAGTGCGGGCTATTGTTTTTTATACTTACATCTGCAATATACTTTTTAAATTATAGAATTTAAATTATATATTGTGTAAATCGCTTTGTATAAAGCATCTACTAAATGCATAAATGTACATATAAATACCAACTGAACCCTATGTGAAATCTGCATGGGGAAATTGCTGAACAACAGTAAATATGTATCTTTACACCGTGTCGTGCCACTCGTGCCCATTGTAGACAAGGTGTTAGACTAAATATTGCTAGTTAATTTTTCTGTTTTTGCGCTGCCAACGAAAATGGTTATAAAACAGGCCAAACGAGAACCTTTGCACATCTCAGAGCAACAAAGAGTGGTGTTTTGTTTCTGAACAAATTAGTGACTAAACGAATCACTTCAGTGAATGATTCAATGACTCACTCCTATGTTTCATTTTGCTAAACTTATTTGTCCTTTCTTTTACCATTGAGATATATAATCTCTTCTTCCAGAGAGTCTTGGTATAAGCACTTTTGAAAGAATTGGTTGAATTAATTTAATGAATTAATTCACATAAAGGCCTTTCGCACTGCTTTAGTTCCAGAACTAAATGTACAGTACTAAAGTACTGGGACGATTTTGCGCGAACTATTTCCCAGTACCATTTAAAGGGTTGCATTCGCACCGACAGTGTGTACTAGGAACCGGTCGACAGCGACGTCATTTGTGCGCGGCGTTCAACAACTCGAAAAAGGAAAGTCCTGTACTAAAATCGCTCCCAGTTCCGGCGGTGCGAAAACGCCAAAAAGTGGGTAGTTCCACAATTAGTTCTGGTACTATGAAAAGGTTCCTGCGGTGCGAAAGGCCCTATAGAGGCTGTCACTTGTGGCCACCTACTGGCGTAACAAAGTAACCTGCAAAAAGAGTTTATATAATAAAATTTTATTGTTGCAGTTCTAGTATCTATCACTATCATGATTTGTTAATTCGGTCAGACAAATAGTAAAGAAAATATTTGTGTGAATATTTTTAGATACTGCTGCAGTATGTCATATACACAATAGTTGTTTTATTAGATTGTGGTGGCAATTCGTCAGATGGAGCTGTTTGAAAATCATTTGACAATCAAGTAGGAGACTGCATCCAAACATTGGTGAATATATTTGAACATGTTTAAAAAAAAAAAGTTAATCCAAAAATAATTATTTGGTACATACACTTTCTGTGGGCAGTGACAAGTGTATATTGCAGGGGTGTTTAGTGCTCAAACTACTGCAGTCATTTCAGAGGCCTGACACTAATTTATCAAACACCAGACTCATGTATGAACCAAAAGAGGGAGCTGCAGAGGAGTTGTGGGCTGTTTATGCATGGGAGGATGCTACTCTACACTGCTTTTTCTCTCCTACTAGTTTCATACTTAGCAGGGTAGAACACTTGTGTACACGTTTGAAAACATTACAAAAAGTGCAGTTTTGAAGTAAAATTACCATTAGCTTTCAAACACATCAGTTGTTGATTAAAGCAACATTTTAGCTCCATCATGCTATATGCACTATAACACATCGCTCTTGCACCACTGTAAAGTGTCTTGCTTTAAAAAAGGTCTAACTCACAGACTGATCTGAAAGCATCAAAACCCTGAAGTTCTTTATTGCCATCATTTTTTTATTTGATCTTTTTCTTCACTTATGACAATTCAACATGTGTCACTCAGTGACAAAGAGAATTTAGATCTTTCTCCTTGATAACCAAACAGTGGAAGCCGAGTTAATAAGATTCCCATACTTGGCTCGCAGCCAGAACCCCTGAACCGATAAGGACTGAAATTTCATAGTGAAAAGAAAAAGGGATGAATGGGGGAAAAAAATGTAAAGAGAGAAACAAATTTTATTGCTTGTGCCAGCAGGTTGAATAATGATTATCAGCAGTCTATCTTTTATGTCTCAGAGGAAGAAGCAAGATTCAAAACTCCTCAAAGACTCCTGGTACCGCTTTGGTGTGTTTCACAAGTAAAATTTGATCTCATTAATAACGAAATTGGCTTCCAGACAAACATTTGAGGCACAAATAAATATTGAAATGACAAATAACTCGGAGGCACACTTTCATACACACACATATATATATATATATATATATATAGGAAAGTATTCAGACCCCCTTAAATTTTTCACTCTTTGTTA
>NW_015554082.1:10249-13636 GCF_001515605.1 Sinocyclocheilus anshuiensis | reverse complement strand
TCGGTGAAACCTGTGTGCTCTCACTGTCCGTTTAAAAAAAAAAAAAATCTTGTCCAACTGCAATAATGACTCTTGTATCTGAGCAATAAAGCAGGAAGAGTGAGAGAAAACAAAGAGGGCCTTCTTTTTGTGCTCTATGACGGCAGGAAGACTAATGTGGCAATCTTCCCTGGCTAATTGTATTATGATTCTGCACTGTAGTGAGCTTCCTGCTCTGTTCATTTTCAATCAGGCACATTAGGGTCTCCCGCTGGGTCCTGCCTGTCTGTGCACCGTGAGGGAGATCATTCATTTAAATGACTGATATGTTTCTGTGCTCATAGAGGGGGAGAAAAAACTTCCTTTGCCCCCACCCTCTGCTCTGCTGATACACTTTTACAGCAGGTAGCACTGAGTCTGTTATCAGAAGGCTTTGAGACAAACATTGATTAAATGCTATTTTATAGTATCATCAATACATTCATAATAACAATAATGAAAAGTCTCCTCATGTCAGCTTATACAGTGATGCAAAAAAGAATTTGAACTCATAGTTAAAATAGATTGTCTTGCATGCAGTGGCATATGGACATTTTAAATGTGACTTCGGTTGATCATACTAATTTATTATATTATATTTAGGGATGTGCAAAAAATTGAATGCGATTTTCATGCGCATCTTGTCAGTAAAGCTGCTTCTGTGATTAGTAGTAAATCTCCAGCATGTGCTTTCAGATAGCAAGCTACACAAAATTGCGTTCATAATCGGCTATAATATTATATAATATAATATTATATTATATTATATTATATACAACAATTGTCTGTGCATTAGTGTTGGGGATTTTTCTGTGACTCGTTCTGCAGTTACATCATTACATTAGGTAAGTTGGAACATCTCTCAACTGATTCATTGAACAAAACAAGTTACTTAAGGACTGAATCATTCACTCAAGCGAGTTGTTCAAACATATTAGTTCGTTCAAAAACATTGATTTGTTACATTAACAACTGATTCATTGGCTGATTCACTGAGTCATTCACTTAAGCAATTTGTTAAAAAAATTATTAATTCAGGAATTAAATGTGACTTTATCATTGAATAATTCACTCAAGCGATCTGTTCAAAAACACTGATTCATTCAGGAATTAAACAACACTGTAGTCTACTGTAGGCTGCTAAGCGGCTCCTATGTGGCTCCATTTGGAAATATTTTATTTGGCAAAGCAAAAACTAGACAAAGTAACTGACAATATTGGCAATATCAACACTTGCAATTAAGAGTTTGAATGTAAACATGGCTGTGAATACCTGCGACACAACTGTTCCTATACTGGAATACACACTGGTACAGGTACTTTCTCACTCCAAAAACAGCAACTCATTGTATGTTAGTTTGACTTTTTGCAATCATTCTGCCCTCATCTGTCAGTCACTATTGATATGAAGCAGTGTGAAAGAAAATATTTACATCTTGTAAAAAAACAAAACAAAACTATACTTATATAAAAATAGATGATATGTAAAAGACCACTGAAATATATTAATAAAACATATTTATTGATGTATTTTATGACAGTGTAACTAACCTTTTTGAAGAATGCATGTTTGTTCTGTAAGAAGAAACAAAACTAATTACAAATTCCTCCCAAGTGACTTGACCCTTTCATATTACGGTAGTATGTTTTTTTAAATTTTGCTTATTGTTGACACGTACTTGATGAACTGAGATGGTTAAAATACAGGCCAATAAAAAATATATATACTATAACTTTAGCATCTTTCTCTCTTTCTGTAAATAACCTTGCTATACACACAGCTCTTCTATGATTTATCAGATATGGATAGTTCACTGGTAGTTCACTAGCATTTGTTGTGTGAGTGATCCTCCTCTCACTCGTAAAATATCACCACAGGCAAATACTGGACCACCATTTGCACCCCTATCCCCTGCTTTTACAGCCATCCCTGACTTATTTCTCTTTAAACACACATACTCACACACAGCGCTCTCTCTCTGCTTCTAGGCCTGCCCAATCTGACTCACACTGGGTTAATATTCAAGGTGCCAAAGGTTGGCTTAGCTGAGAAGGAGGGGGACATTTTTGCATTATAATAATTATTATCGCATAGATGTGTAGGCATCCATTAGGCACAGAAATATGCAACGATATGCTGATGCCTCCATTTGCATGGATCATAAAGCCCTGGAAGATACATTCTGCATAATAATCTATGATAATGGTTTACCACAGCAACCTCTGTTGTCTTGCAACAACTTTAACTTTGCTAAGTGTAATTTAGTTTCTGCCCTGATTCGCAAAGTGAGGCTTTCATTAATTTTCACCCCTGGTGCAAAAAGACACTAAAGGCTTTATATAAATACGTATTGCCAACAACAATAATGGGCATGTCATCAATGCCTTGGTTCAGTACATATGACATTGCCCTGAATACATGGCAGTCCTTATTTCGCCAAGAGTAATGCAAAGGATAAGGAAGGAACGTCACCCTGATACTGAGTGGCCTTCACAGGTTGATTTTATGTTTCACAATCATCTGTGTTGTAGAAACAAATGAAAATCCCAATTTTCTGTAAATGTTTGACTAAAGTATTTTGTATGTGTATGGGTCAATGTTGAGCTGAACCAATCTTTTAAAAATCTAGTTTAAACGCATGATGAGTTTATAGGTTTTGCATGGAGTTCCTAAAGTTACAATTGCAGAAAAAAACCCTGAATGTTGTGCAGTAATATTTTTTATATTACTGTTATAATAGTAATATAAAAAATACTATTTTCTTATTACTATTTCAGTCTTCTACTTCAGAATTCCACCCTTAATTCAGTGTTGCTTACTGTTTCTTTGCAATTTCTTTTTTTGTTTCTATGATTTCATGATTCATGATTTCATACAGAAAATTGTAATGTCGTGCAGTCCTTCAGTTTTATTTTTCTCTGCAGTGATTTACCTATAGTTCATTAGCTGAGAAATTCAAAATGTTGTTTCTTTCTGTCCATCTTCTTCCATTGTTTTTTCTTTTTTTAAACCCAGAATGCTAATGGTTTTGTGAATGTTCCATCCAACATTTTTAAAACCTTTATAAATCACCACACTGGTGCCACTCTAGCAGCTTCACAATTAAAGCAAAAGTATCATCCAGTTAAATTAGCAAATCAAGTAGCAAATAGTGCAGCCTTTTAAAATGCAGTGCTTCAGTGTTGTTGAAGAGTTCTAAAAGTACAGCAACTTACAAAAGAACATGCAGTTTACGTCACTTCATTTACACCTTTTATTCGATTTCAACTTTATTGCAGCTCATGTAAGAGTTTAAAACACCAGCGCAAACTCCCCTGGGCAGCTTTGATCCTTTGTTATGTTTCTACCCCCCCCCCCCCACCCACCGG
>NW_015554082.1:7009-10037 GCF_001515605.1 Sinocyclocheilus anshuiensis | reverse complement strand
CCCCCCCCCACACACACGTTGTGCTGTAGAACAATGTAATATAGTAATACCATGAGAACAGTATACATTAATCCCAGGCAACCATCACTGTTGAATCAAATTCCTCTCAGAGCAAATGCACATGTACCTTTTCCTTTCCTAATAGCCAGTCTAACTGGATGACACTTATCATTGAATAGAGAGTTGATGGAAGGGGGTGGATGAAAGGGAAAAGAATGTGGCCCACAGTTGGCATCAATATGTAAGTCGAATTGGTGTAGCTTTTATGCATTTCTCCACATTGTGGGGGCGAGGTGTAGAGCGGGCCATTAGCAAAAACACATCCATTCTAATGTGCCTGGGACGAAAGCGGATGTTACTGAGGGCAGCAGACACATGGCTGTATGCAGGCAGAAAGGTACAATGGGTGAGTAAATGGCCTGTGTGCTAGATGTCAAACAAGACTGTAGCATTTCCCTTTGAGCCAAGAATTATAAAAGATACTGCATTTAAATGGTAATATTGTGCGAGGGCACGTGCTAAAAGCAGCATTTTGGTTTAATGGTCTCATATTACGGTGGAAATATTGTTACGCTGCGCCGAATGCATAAAATACAATGTGTTCCTCTGGAGGAGGCTGGGCGAGTCTGGGTCAGTGACATCCTGCTTTCTCATCACTGAAGGAGCTGAAGCAGAAGAATGTCTAAAGAACGATCTTGAAAATACGTTTTTTCTTTCATTTTGGTATCATGGTATCATCTCGCATCCCTCGCCTAAACAAGTCTTTTAGTGTTATTGATTTCTACCCATCATTCCATAGTTCTTCCACTTACAATTACCCATCTGTAAGCAAGGGTGGACCATGTCATCCTCGCCTCTGGCAACGTTCTAAGAGAAGTGACACGATGAATGGAAAAACAGCATGAACTCGCTACGATGGGGCATTTGAGTCAATAGTTTTAAATTTATCAGATCAAATTTAGTCAGTTATTGTGCTTTTGACAGCTCTATTTATGAAATGAAGGTAAATTATCTTTTTATGGCACCAATATGAAGGATTTGATAACATTTGTATTGCAGGTAAACGTGTTATAAGCTTGTCCAATGCCTATTTGAAAAAGCAAATAATATATTTCACACTAAATGAGATATGCTTAACTTATGTAAGTAGACAGTTGCTTTTTCTGAATATTTTATTCTTTTTAGAAATCACAGAAGACCATATAATATGCACTCTAAAAAGTGTGGTTCGCTAAAGGTTAAAAAAAGCTGCCTTATTAATTTTCTGGAGCTCAACCATCCAACTACTCAGACTGTCAACACTTTTTCAACAGGTATGTAATATGCTTCTTAAAATGTCTATATATTTTAACTTTCAGATTGTAACTGATTTTTAAACAGTCATTTAATCACGCCTTTTTTCTCTCTCTTTTCAGTTCTTTGAAAGATCATGTAAGTATGACCAGTTCTGTTCATATGAGAATACTTATCTCCTCTTTTCCAGCAAGCAAGTGACATAGATAATGCATTTTTGATCCATATTGCGTTCAATTATTACTTGGGTCTATGCATAAACATGCCCAGGCACATTCATATAATAACTGTTTTTAGATCACTGTCATTTTGCTACAATTTCTCAAGTCAATGAAAAATAAAAGATTTTTACCTATAAAGTAACAATAAAATGAATACTGTTTACTGGTACTGTATAGAACATTTTTACTTTGTGTGGCTTTACAGTACTTCGTGTTAGATTATAATTATGAAAAATACAAACACTGATCTAATTTTAACACTTTATCATTGTAGCAATAGAAAATAAGACTTGTATGCAGGTGAACTAATCAACTCATCCAGAGACATTCTCCTTATAATGTCTTATATAAACATGCATTTGTATGCTCCATGTGCAACTAATTAAGCCAGACATCCAACATTATTCACTTTCTTTCTTAATGTTTACTTTCTTGTTATTTTGCATGCTTGCTATGATTGTCTTCTCTTTATCTCTTCTCTCTCTGGGGTCATATTCCACCAATCTCCCTTCTAATGCAAATTGGCTGAAATATTTGTGATAAACTGTAATTGGCCTCTTTTGTTTTGAGATTTTCTTAACTTTTGCCTTTGGTCAGTAATTGACACCAGTGGGATCACTGCAATCATACATACTGTACTAACTGTCACTTCAATCGGCTTTTATTAAGGCAAGCGTTGGAATGTAAAAAAAAAAAAAAAAAAGTTTATAGAACTTTAAAACAATGAAGACAACTGTAGGATATCAGACCGAATCAGACAATCTAAGATTTGGTCAAAACATGGTTGAAACATGAGGAGCCGAATTCCACAGGGGCCCAAGACACAGGATGTTCGTAAATCAGATCCTTGCGCCACAAGCCTGAACCAACTAGCAGCTTTGAGTAGCTCACAGCATTTAAACAAAATAACACTTATTCCACAATTCCTAGGAGATTGTCAATTTTGGGGCAAGTAAACAAGATTAATGCTCAGAGATGCACATGTAAACCAGTGATAGTAATCACGATCACGAGCTCTTCGGATTTACTTTTCCCCCCACCTCTGAGACAAAGAACAGACTGAGATTCCTTACAGACATTTTAACCTCTCTGGTCTTCACAGAACGTATCCCTACGTCCACAGAATGCTACAGAAACTACCTTTCCATGTATATATGCACCTAAATGACGCTAAAAGGACTTATGAGCAACTAATCATTTCTATGCATAACTCCATATTATGTATGTAACCCACACGTTTAACTATCATGTTTTAATCACGTATTGTGTATGTCTTTTGGATAACTATTGAATAGCTTAAGGGTTCCTATTCATGTTTAGTATGTGTGTGTTTGAATCTTCATGCTTGAAACGTTTCTTCCAATCAATTCTTTGTGAAATGTATCATATTCTTGTTATAGAAATCATGTCAAAAATTATACTCTGCAAGAGCGGGAAAAACTCGGACCATGTGACTGATAAGATAACATTTGATTTATGAATGGGGAGGAGAAATATACAACACCCCGAGCAAA
>NW_015554082.1:4139-5387 GCF_001515605.1 Sinocyclocheilus anshuiensis | reverse complement strand
TGCATTTAATATAAATTTTAACCTCATTGAGGAACTCAATGCGAGGGTTAATTAAGTGATTGATGGTTGTTCAGATCTATGCAATTGCACATATTGCTGTAAACTTGGGATTTCACATTTTCATTCTCTTAAACTAATTATTTCCTCACTTTCTCTCTTTCTGCAACTTGTGTGAATGAGTGTGTTTATGTGTTAGATTAGTTTATATGTCTTAGATTTATCCAATAAAGCCTTATTTATATTGAAAAGAGAAGTATCTTGTGTTTTGTGCTTACAAGTCAATGTCTTAAACTGCCGATCTTGTTACTGTGCTAATTAATAGTGTTTTCACTATATTTTGGATATAAATATCCATTGCAGAGTTGATGTTATACGGCTCGTTCAATGAATCGCTGGCCGTCTCAGTGATCAGCCGTAAAACAGTGATTCTGTCCAAATTCCCTTTAAAATCTTAAATGATTCCCTTTGAGCTAAATTGACCTGTTTCCCTTACACAACATTTTGTACAACTTTCAGATTACTTCATTATTTAAAAATGTCTGACTGAACTTTAAAAAGTTAATTTAAAGACAGTTGTATGCATTATCTCTTTATTTGGTTTGTAATATTATGCCATTCATCTATCGTTTTCTTTTAAGACATTTTAATGGAGAGCTACACATGAAAACTATGGGATAAAAACCCACATGAATGCCACACACAGACATCAGCAATTGCTGCCTGAAAAATGACAAGGGTAACAATCAACAGATTACTTTGAGGAGAGGAACAAACTCACCCTGACATCGCAAGACAACAAGTTACTAAACTTGACAGAAAAATCAACAGCAGTGTATTAAAAAGGGCAAATGGTCAAACAATGCCACCATAATTAGTCATGACCCAGTCTAAGCTGGGAAGCCCAGCACTCTGAAAAACAAGCATCCGTGCAGCTAGTTAGCACATAGAAGAAACGCAGGGATGACAGTCTGACTTTAAACTATGCAATTATCTAACAAGTTGAAACAATTTACATATTCTTGCCATGAAAGGACAGTAGAGAGACAAGAAATCATGGTGAGAGAGATGAAGATCGGGGCTGAACATCATGATCTCATTACTAATCAGGGGTATTTGGATGTAAAGTGTGATTCCTCTTCAGGAACTCGAGTTGCGTCGGAAAACGCTAGGGGAACGCCCTTCAGCGTCACCGGCTCTGAACCTCGTGTGTAATCAGACCAATAGATGGGCGAGACGTCACGGGCGGGT
>NW_015554082.1:0-3597 GCF_001515605.1 Sinocyclocheilus anshuiensis | reverse complement strand
GTTACGTCTCGCCCATCTATTGGTCTGATTACACACGAGGTTCAGAGCCGGTCACGCTGAAGGGCGTTCCCCTAGCGCTTTCCGACGCAGCGTCTCGTTCCATCGAGGAACTATGGTTACATACGTAACCTGAGACGTTTTAGCATACAGTATATTGTACATGTTAAAAACTTTTAAGTTGTACATGTTAAAAGTTGTACATGTTAAAAATTTAGAGACCTATAGATATTTACAAATCCTTTTAGGTTAATTAAATATAGAATTCAAGACATTAGATGTTATTTGATATTTATGAGGTCATCTCATTTATTTAAAACTTTAAAATGTCTTGACATTACAAAAGTTTCATTTTGTTCTGTGTGATTTCTGGTGATATATATTTATACATTTGTTTGTTCAAGTCAAGTCACTGTTTGTATCACACATTTGTCAATAAAACTGCACTTGGGTTCAAACTCTACTACTCTCCTTCAGTGGATTACATTACAAAAATGTAATCATAAAAAATATATTTCTAATATAAATGTAAAAGGATTCATAACAATTTCACATTTCCTAAAGCTGCCTATATGTAAACATCTAGTGTATGATTCAATGTATACCCAACATACAAAATGTATGTCCAAACTTCTACAGTATTCAGTATCGCCTAGAAAAAGAGGATCATTGTGTATGTAAGTGTGTCTGTATGTTATAAGCTGGAAGGTTATCCAAACTATCAAAAGGCAATCAATTAATTTTTGCTTTCTTAGCTCAAAAGTAATTGCTCACATTCAATAAATCCTGACGGTAGAGCGATAGCCTGTGTCTGTGCTTTTACTTCCAGCAGAGCCACACTCTTGATAACCACCGAGGAGGAGACCATCCCATCATTCAGACATGAGCTCATTTGATTTTAAGACAGGACCCATTTAGCTTGACCATATATCTCTGCGTCACCCTCATTACATCATCGCGTGTGGGTGTTTTAAGCCTGAAAGCCAAGAGGTTGCCTTTAGTAACCAGGCTGTAAGTCATAACGCGAGCACCTCGGGGAGACTCCCGATCCAACGGGGAGTTTGCATCATACTTCTTTGATATATCCTTTATGAACTGCACATATAGGAGACATAATGGGATGGAGCAACACTAAGTGATTTAAAAGTGCTGAGGGAGACTTGCATGGCCTTATTGGATCAATGCGCGGCCTGTCGCACAACACGCATACAGCCTGTTAAAAATTCAGGGTGCTACATGGCACTAATTTAAAGTCTCATACAGTATGTGTCAGTAGTCGGTAAAAAACACAACATCTTTTGGCTTAGCTGAGCTGATTGTAGCCTAAGCAAAGTTATTTGAATCTTTATTACTTTTCCCCCACCCACTTGTGTATCTTGAGTCCTCTGTCAATGTCTGTTAGGTTGCCTCTCTGTATTGCCGGTAGAACATTGAATAATTAATGTTATCTGCATTATTTGTGCTTTTGCTTATTTATGAAGGTGCTATGGAGTGTTTCTGGATTGGTTTCAGGGACTGGAGGCAAATGAAGACATCTTGATATTGTGTCGAAGCCATTTGCGGCGAGTCGGGCTGCTTGATTGTAAAAGTGTAATAATACCGGATTCTCTACGAGTTGTCATTTCTGCCCACTTACAAAGGGCCGTGTCCAATCGGTGCTACACGGTGCAGGGAAGTGATTGTGCTCGCCGTCCCTCAGCATCTCCGTCTTTCTCCTCGTATCTTCTTCTCTCACAAACCCTGGCCCCCTGTAGGCAAAATCCACCAACACCAACCAGAGTAATCTCATTTCAGCAGGGTCCCTCCAACAAAGAGAAGTCGAGGGGGAAAGGAAAAACACGAACGATTGTCTTCGCTGTTTGTGAAATGAGTTCACGAGGACAGGCAATTGGAAAGCGTTGGCAGAGATTTGAGCTGTTAGAGATCGTTGTAAGTACATGAGCTTCAGGCTGTGTGAGGGTTTGAGGTGTCTCTCGTTTTCTTCGAGTTCCTGGCTTTGCTTTAATCATTACTTTGTTCTTCTGCGTACTCAAAGGTGTTTCTTCCACGGAGGTTTGTGGTTTGTAAGTCGAGCGCAGTCGCTCGTTCGCTTCAAAACTTCTGCTTCTGGCAAGTCGCACTGTCGGTGTGTGTGCGTGATAGATAGATTTAACTAAAGGAGGGTGACCCAGGGGGAACATTGGCTTTAAAACTGTGCTTTAGTCATCAATAACAGACTGTAATTTTGCAACGAGGCTACAAGAAGAGAGGAAGAAAGAGAAAGTGAAATTTGTGTGGGAGCAAAGAGGAAAAAAAAAGATGAAAAAAGCAATGGAAAGAGAAGGAGAGAGTGGGCTGGCACATGAATAAATGAGAAATTTGGGATTCCCAGGGATATGTGAGCTATAAGCCTCAAGAGAGTGGAAGAGAGAGAAAGGAGGGGAAAAAATAAAGGAAAAAAGGCAACACAATGGCCTGCCTCGACGAGGGGGTGGAGGTGGTATACCAGGCAAGTCAGAGTCAAACAGCTGAAGTAAGAGTTAGCCTACGGCAACCAAATCCTGTATATGAATGCCACACAAACAGGCAAGCAGCCCACGGCCGACCTAAATCTTTGATGTCACCTGAGGCCCTAAATGTTCATCCAATCACAGGAGGGGATACAACAACTGCAATGTATTTCCACCAATAGCAACCCAAAGTTAAGATATGCCAAGCTCCCCAAAACCTTGAGGTTTAATCTCGCTTATGGTATAAATCTGAAAAGATCTCTCATAGTGTTTTTTGTTTTGTTATTTCACATGTCGACTGTGTAATTTTATGCGTTAGTGTGTTCTTTCTGCTAGATTATACATTTAGGAGTTACACCTGCCTGCTTCTTTCAAACCTCAACCATTCAAATGGTTCAATACAAAAGCAGTCTGGAAGAAATATCTAAAGATGCATTTATTCTCAAGGTGTAGTCAATATTATGAAGCACAGCTCATAGAAGTCTCCTCTACAATGCGTAGAATTTGCGTGAGTGACTTGGAACCATTGCAAAACCTGCTTTGGCAATTATTATTATTTAATTTTTTTTTTATTCCTGATTGGATTCCTATTGAAAAATTAAAAATATCCAAAAAAAAGTAAATATGGTAGGACTTTTACAGTATCAGTGTAAAAAAGTTATGTGTTACACAACAGTGTCAGTGGGTCCCCAGGAGCATGGTTGAAGGCCTAGGCATTAAATCATTAGTTCAATCGATTCGTTCAAAGACACTGGTTAGTTTTGAAAGAAAACAAGCAACTGCCTTTGGCTTCGTGTTTTTTTTTTAGAGGAGAAAACAAAGACAAAGTAACGGACAATAGTGTGTCTAATTGACAATAGTGTGTCTCTGATTGTTTATTGAATTGTTGATCACCATTATAATTAAATTATATCACACAGTTGATCAGCAGTATAATTACTGTAATTTATATCGCAGTTATTCTGTTGGTCTCGATATTGCTCATGTAATATTGCTTAAATGAACTGCGATAATTCTGTAGCATTAAAGCTGAAGTCATTTCTGTGGCTCTAATAAATGGAATTCCAAACAAAATTGCATTTAAAGTAGTGATTGTTTTCATACATATACA
>NW_015554081.1:512535-522770 GCF_001515605.1 Sinocyclocheilus anshuiensis | reverse complement strand
CTCAGCATAACGACTCTCTAAAGCGAGAGGAGACCTAGCTACACTAAATGCCAGAGGCAGTTAGTGAGGCTCAAAAAGAAAGAGCCTACAACTCATATTACTGCCTAAGCAGAGCTCTGGGGAGCGGAGGCTTCAGCAAGATGACTCTCTTAAACGAGAGGAACTGCCAAAGACGGAGCTCTGAAGAGCGGAGGCTTCAGCAGGATGATTCTTTTAAATGAGAGGAAGCCTAACAACACTCAGCCCTAGTTGAGAAGCTCCTAAGAGTGGAGATCTCAGCATGACGAATATGATAACTAAAATGTACATTTGAGTAAGACTAAGACTAAATTAAAAATGGCTGTCAAAATTAATACTGCTGTACGGTTAATTAATAATAATCTTATTGCTAAAATGTCAAGTTTTCATTGACTAAAACTAGACTAAAATACCTCAGGTTTTCTTCTACTAAAACTAGACTAAAATGTTGAGACTTTTAGTCGACTAAAACTTCACAAAAACTAAATAGGATAAGGTTGACTAAATATAATCAAAACCAACAAGAACATTTTAGCCCGGGACTAAGACTAAAATGAAAATAGCTGACAAAATTAACACTATTCTGTACACAAGGCTCTGAAGACAAAGAAGAGGATGACGTATTCCGCAGGTGCTCTTTCATACCCGCAGTCACTTTATTGTTTACGTCATAGGCTGCCGCCTGCCAATGTCAAGTTCATTGTCGTTTTTTCATTCATGCTTCAGACACCGGTCACGCTGAAGGTGTTCCCCTAGCGCCCTCTAGAGGACGCAGCGTGGAGTTCCCTTTCGAAAGGGAACTACTTTGGCACAATTATCAGAGATGGACCAGTCAGAAGTAGTTAGTTATTTGTGTAAATGCAATGCAAAACTAGAATGCAAAACATTTTTTTTCCCATCTTCTGTTTTTTTTTTCCATCACCATGTCCCTTTAGGGGCTCCATAGAGCACTAACCAGATTTGGAAATCTGAAAAAGTGTGTATCTGGTTCAGGGTGATCCAATCCAATTTTGCTTTGAAAAACCGACACAAAAGTAAGATGGGTTACCTGATTCTGGATAGCAAAACATGGGATTTCCAAATCCAGATCATTCTGATCCAGATTAAACTTTTTGAACAACTGACCCCTGGTTCAGTGAGGGAGTCAGTGAACTAACGACTGAACGATTCACTGACTAAATTGATTTTGATTTAAACCACTAATTTACGAGCGAGTGAATGTTTTTGACGGAACCGTTTCACAAGTCTTTTTTTTCACGTTTCCAACATCATGTAGTTTTCAGTAGTAATGGAATCATGGAATTTCAGTAGTAACATCTGGCCCTGAAGCAAAGTTATTCAGATGATATTTAACTAAGAACTCCATAATTCTCCCTCTGAGCAATAGTTTTTTTCTCTGGGTTTTCTCCTGGTAGGAGTTGAACACACTGCGCTCTCAGTGTATGAGGCTTTATGGCTATGACTGGATCAGCTTACCTCTCGTTTACACACAGGTTTGATGGTTGAAACTCATCTAGCTTCATTTACTAGTACTAATAACAAAGACAACAGAACTAGCCAGACTACGGACCACTCATAACATTTCAGAGTTCCCTGTATAGATCCAAGCAAAATCTGAAATGAAATGGAGCTGAACTGACCAAATTTGTTTGACCAATCAATATTGATTCATTTAGTATATATATGACTAATCCCTGGATGGAATGGGAAATAATCTTTAAATGATCTCTAATTGGTTGGAATGGCTAATAGTGATCTCTGATTGGTTGGAATGTGCAGCGATGATCTCTAATTGATTGGCGTGAACATTTGTGCACACTGAATGGTTGAAATGATTGGTGTAGATGATGAATAGATTATGAATTTTGCCATGCTTTTAAAGGAACACTCCACTATTTTTGAAAATAGGCTCATTTTCCAACTCCCCTAGAGTTAAACAGTTGAGTTTTACCGTTTTCTAATCCATTCAGCCGATCTCTGGGTCTGGCGGTAGCACTTTTAGCTGTAGCTTAGCATACGCTTAGCTTACGCAGCGCCTGAAAATAGTCCCCAGTACGCTCCCTGTGCATGCAGGTGGTCACGTTGGTTATGTTGACGGAAGTTAGCCTATTTTCAGGTGCTGCATAATATCATTGCGCCTGCTGCACCCATGGTACGGCAGCAAAGATCCTTGATTATTTCGCCGGAATGAGAGTATAGTTCCTAGCCATATTGGCCTAGAAAATCGCAACTTTTCATTTTCCGTCGGTCTTAGTACACGATGTAACTACAGAAGAGTCAAGTTTTAAATAAGAAAAATATCTAAACTCTTTGGTCATTTTTGAGCGAGATGCTAACGGTCTAATCAGATTCAATGATCTATGCTAAGCTACAGCTAAAAGTGCTACCGCCAGACCCGGAGATCGGCTGAATGGATTAGAAAACGGTAAAACTCAACTGTTTAACTCTAGGGGAGTTGGAAAATGAGCCTATTTTCAAAAATAGTGGAGTGTTCCTTTAAACAATTTGTAAATGTCCTGTGCTCTCTCATAGGTTGTAACCGTGGCTGTGTACAGTTTCTTTTTGGCTTGTCTGATTGGTCGGCAGTTCCTCGACCCCGCCCAGGGTTACCCGGGTCACAACCTGGACTTCTACCTGCCCGTCTTCACCTTACTGCAGTTCTTCTTCTATGTGGGCTGGCTCAAGGCGTGTTATCTTATTAGTGAAGTATCGCATTAGTTATGGCTCCACTCCACACTCACCGTCCCTAATAACTGGTTTTATCTAATAAAATTACTGTTTAGCTCTAAATAAACATTGCCTAATTATATGGAGTTCAATGCAGCTGACATGACATACACAAAACTTGGTTATACATACAAATTTAGTGAAACACCGCTTTAATAATGGTTGCATCACACTGATGTAATGTAGCTAAATCATCTTTAACAAAAAGTCAGAAAATAATTGCATTGGTGTGTTTTCAGGTGGCAGAGCAGCTCATTAATCCATTTGGGGAGGATGACGATGACTTTGAGACGAACTGGCTGGTGGACCGTAATTTACAGGTACATCATCTGTCCCACTAATGACATGTTTCTTGATCTCCTTTGTGTCATTCTGTCTTGTCTTGCTCTGTGGATTTGTGTTTCTGGTTGTACAGTCTCTCTGGTAAAATCTCCCCACTTGTGTCTGTGTATTATAAGGCGCGCTAAATAATTTATTTGATTATGCATCATGGGCCAATATGACTTTCTATAGACATCTGTTGGCAGAATTACAGCATTGCAGTTTTCAGTTACTGATGCCATTGTAGAAATACTCATGCAAGACTATTTGTTATACAATATTACTTTATTTTGCACCTGAAAATATCTAATAATACAATATATTATTATGATATAATGGAGTATTTTTAGTGCACTTTTTTATACCTGCATCAAATCTTTAGTTTTGTGTCACATGAGCCAACATTGCAGCATTGCTAAGGTGTTAAACATTAATATTTCTCCTTTTTGTAAGCACCTGTGCTTATACAAACATAAATAGATGTGTCTTTCCCCCAGGTGTCTCTGCTGTCAGTGGATGAGATGTATGATCTGGTTCCTCTGGTTGAGAGAGATAAATACTGGGATGAATCTGAACCTCAGCCGCCTTACACAGCTGCCAGCGCCGAACACCACAAACCCTCATTTATGGGATCTGCTTTGGACATCAGGTCACACACACACACACACACACACACACACACACACACACACTTACTTAAACCCACCGATGTACAACTACAGCACACACATGCATGCACATTTTGGGTGCACAAACAAAATTCAGTCAAAACATGCTTCAGATTTTTATTAAAAAATCTTTTGTAGATTCTCTTGATTCTATAGCCACTAAAAGTGGCATGAAAAACAACTCTTTTTTTTTTTTTTTTACTTCTGTAATGTGACATTTCTAAGTGAAACAGGATATTCAGCTGGAAATATAAACCCCCTCTATATATAATGTGTTAACAAGTAAATAAAGGTTAAATAATTGAAGGTTAAATAATGATGATCTGGGTTTTTTAAAACAATACCAGATACTGATAACAGTAATTGTAATTTAAGTGATTTTCTTATGTCAAGTAATTTATTTATTTTTCTTA
The DNA here is from genome assembly GCF_001515605.1 of Sinocyclocheilus anshuiensis. Lineage (NCBI taxonomy): Eukaryota > Metazoa > Chordata > Actinopteri > Cypriniformes > Cyprinidae > Sinocyclocheilus > Sinocyclocheilus anshuiensis. The sequence goes on along the minus strand of NW_015554081.1, from coordinate 518,623 downwards.
TTTAAGGCAGCACATGTGATTAGGGTAAAAAACTCACTGACTGATTAGTACATTACGACAATTTATTTGTATTACACGGTTTCTAAAATGTTATGTTTAAATATGCAAATGAGGCATCATCTAGTTAAAGGGATAGTTCACCGAAAAAATGAAAATTCTGTAATTAATTACTCACCCTCATGTCGTTCCAAACCTGTAAGATCTTTGTTCAGCTACGGAACACAAATTAAGATATTTTTTAATGAAATCCGAGAGCTCTCTGACCCTGCATAGACAGCAATGCAACTGAATTGTTCCCAGGCCCAGAAACGTAGTAAGGACATCGTTAAAACAGTCCATGTGACATCAGTGGTTCAAGCTTAATTTTACGAAGCTACGAGAATACTTTTTGTGTGCAAAGAAAGCAAAAATAACAACTTTATTCAACAATTCTTCTCCCCGAGTTACCGTCTTCCCCCATTATGGAGAGTACCACGACACATGCGTGTATGTTCCTCTGCATGTAAACAACATATGCGCGTGGTGCTGCTGACGTGCTGCTGCTGTTGTTTACGTGCAGAGGAAGGAATGCACACGAATGCGTCGTGGTACTCTCCATAATGGCGGAAGACGGTAAACATTTTCGAGTGTTTTGAGGAATTTTATATTATAAATTGTATACATAAATTGTATGTTATATAAATCAGATGAATGATATATGAACAAACCTCTCTGTAAAAACCTTCAGAATATATATTGGAATAAAACCGTTTGGTGTACATAAATGCCGCTGAATTGGAGAAAAACTCATTTTGAGAAAACTGCCTTTAAAGATATGTATTATAATGAAAATCTACAGATGTAAAATTGGTAAAGTGTAATAAAATAATCAAAAACATGGATGCGTATTTTGGATGTTTTCTTTACACTAGACATGTCATGAAAGCAAAATAGCCTAAAATAACAAAATTGACCAGTGAAAAAACAATGGTTTGCATGTAGTGGCTTGCCTTAAATTATTATTATATGTTGGGGTGGGATAATATTACGGATTTATGCTGTATGTAATGCATGTTATTAAAGTCTACTGTGTTTTACAATCAACACATATGGCTTTTTGGCTAGGTTTAAAGGGGTCATATGACGTTGCTAAAAAAAGAACATTATTTTGTGTATTTGGTGTAATTAAATGTGTTTATGTGGTTTAAGGTTCAAAAAACATTATTTTCCACATACTGTACATTATTGTTTCTCCTCTATGCCCCGCCTTTCTGAAATGCGTCGATTTTTACAAAGCTCATCGGTCTGAAAAGTGAGGTGTGCTGTGATTGGCCAGCTATCCAGTGCGTTGTGATTGGCCGAATGCCTCAAGCGTGTGACGGAAATGTTACGCCCCTACCATACTGTGATGCCGTGTCCCGGCGCGACAAGACAAAAACATTAAAACCCATTATAAACGAGGCATTTGTTGCATCCAGTGGGGACATAATTACGGATTATAATGACTTATACTGTCTTTTTACCCATTGCGTTGCATCGCGCTGCGTAAACATAAAACCATGTCTGCATTTGTGATCGGAGAAATTACAAACTACAAGCGCTACTCTACACTGCTCAAAACTCGCGTTTGAATCGTCAGTGGCAAATTCTTTAAATATGAAAACGTACTTACAGTCTGTGAGTCAGAACAGCCGGCATTGTAGTCTACTCTCCCAGGAAACAGTCCTCCATAAAATGCGTTGCACACACACGAATATTTGTTCTGAACTGTTCTGGAACAGTGTTGTAAATACAACTTAACCACTGATTTCTAGTTGTGTCCTCTTTTGGAAGGCCAAACAAAGTATGTTCACTTTCGCAAAGAAACACAGCGTCTCCACAACATGGCGGCAGCAGCAACAATACTACAGCGAGAATCAATGTTACGCCTTCTTTCTTTGTGTGAACATTTGGGCAGTGTTATGCAAATCTTCCCACAGTGACGTAGACATGTGGGGGCGTGTTAGAACGAGGCGTTTTAGGAGGGTGTGGACTTTTATAAAGATCTCTTTGGGTTTGAGACTTTAGTCTTTGCAACTTTAGGGATCTTATCTATTCACGAACAGCTTGTAACACTCCACAGAGAAAGGAAAACTTGAAATCGCATCATATGACCACTTTAATAGAAATAGAACTGTCAAAAAAGTAAATTTTTATTTCATGGTGACCTTTAACCAAGTTGCATAGATCAGTAAAAATGAGCCAGGCAATATTTTTTTAAGATTTAAAAGCACATTTTGTCTAACATAATCAAGGTCACCGTTCTCTCTCTTTCTCTCAGCGTTCCCAAAGAGGAAATGGAATTCCAGCACAATCTGGAGCAGATTAAAGAACACGAGGAAGCCAATCATTCCACTCCATTTCTAGGCAGCTTGAGTCGCATTCTGGGCGTCCAGTCGCCCAATTTCCCCCGCTCTACACCCACATCCCGAGTCTCCCTCCTGTGGCGACGTCCCCATGCCCCCTTCTCTCGCTTCCCCCTTTACCTCCATCCCGAGAGCTCTCCGATGCCCAGCCACGCCTGGAACGCTGACATGGAGGATGCATTCTCATCCATGCCTCTATACGAAAGACCCGGTTTCTACAGTTGCCCTCAGACGCCCATCCACTGCATCCCTCCGTCCATTCCTCGCCCAAGACCACGAAGAGCGCACGGCGACAGTTCCAGCTCCCTGGCACATCCGTTGATGGGCTCGCAAGTCCTGGCTCCGCCTGACATGCCCGCGCCTCCTTCCTCCGCCCTCCCTTGGGTGGGTGAAGACAGCGAACATTCGGGTCCCGCTTTCTCCTTTCCAGACCCTGTGCCCGAGCTGTTACCCAAAGTACGGCCGAGTCAAGGGTTGCCGTCGCGCCGCCCCCTGCCTCTGCGACTCTCTTTGGAGACATCCCCATCTCTGTCTACACCCGAAAGGGTGTTTTCTTTCACTCCTCCAACTTGGTCGCAAGCTCAAATCAATACCGCCAGTTCAGGGAGTGTGAACGCAGCTGCTACTTCAAACAGCAACAACAACCTATGCAACGGCATGACAAACAACCCCTGGCCAATCAGCAGAAGCACCACTGCAAGCACAGCCAATCCCGTCAGCCCAAGCCCCACAGCGACTCAGCAGACAGCCAATCAGCACAACTCTGCCAACGACTCTGGCATCTCATTGGCTGAGGGGGATCTGTTGGGTGCTGCGGTGAAAATGAAGGAACAGCTCTGAGTTGGATGGAAAATACCAGCCTAGACCAGCATGGATTCTCTTCCAGACTGGTTTAGAGCTGGTCTAAATGGTTTAGATATGTTTATCTTTGCCTTGGGTGAGTGAAGATACTGAACATTCGGGTCCTGCTTTCTCCTCTCTGGACCCTGTACCCAAACTGTTATCTAAAGTATGCCTTAGTCAAGGGTTGCCATAGCACCTGGACACAGCCCAATCAACATTTACACCAGAGAGGGTGCTTTCTTTCACCCCTCCATTTTGGCCGCAAACTCAGATCAACACCGCCAGTTCAGGAAGTGTGAATGTGGCCGTGACGTCAAACAGCAACATTAACCTGTGCAACGATGCGGCAAACAACACCTTACCAATCAGTAGAAGCACCACTGCAAGCACAGCCAATCCCGTCAGCCCAAGCCCCACGGCGACTCAGCAGAAAGCCAATCAGCATATCTCTGCCAACGACTCTGGCATCTCATTGGCTGAGGGGGATCTGTTGGGTGCTGCGATGAAAAAGAAGGAACAGCTCTGAGTTAGGTGGACAATACCAGCTTAGACCAGCATGGATTCTCTTCCAGACTGGTTTAGAGCTGGTCTAGCATGTTTTTGCCTACATTTAAGACATTTCAAGAAACCTCAGTAGCGGAAGTCGTCATAGCTGGGTAAACTTCTGCAGTGGTGAACAGAAAATCCCATTTGCCCCAACAGCAAAAGAAAAAATCTCCTCTAAAAGAGGAAAAAAATATTGAGAGATTGATTATGTTGAGAAGTGAGAAAGATGTTTAATTGCCATCACTCCCTTAGCTGTTGTATTAGAAACACTCATGCAGAAACTAGTTTTAAGTTATTGGCAAGGTAATAAAACACAAAGTATAGTGCTTTTTACAAAATATTAACATTTTAGATTAACTTTGCTAGTTTTATGATGTTAATAACTGTGGAAATACGCCATCATAGTCTATAAAAAGGGTAACATGCATAAGTTGATAAATTCCATCAATCAAACGGATAATTTGACATGGTTTCCAGTCATTATTATTTTTTTATTATGTTATTATTTTTTATTATGCTGTACAGTATGTGGGTGGAGACAGGTCTCATAAATCAGTAAAATCACTTGAACTTCCGTCTTGTCTATGTAACTCAGTGGTCATGTGATCTCCACTGTCACTCTCATTGATAGTTTCCATTTGCATAAACTGTTGCAGAATATCTAAAAATATGTATTTTTTAGATTATAAAACCAAATTGTATAAAAAAGAAAAGGTCCAGATCCACACAGAGATCCATTCCAAACAGCCACTGGTGCAGAACAAACCTCCCAAACACAATGCATCATGGGACTGTAACAGAATTAAACGGTTTTGTACCAACCTGTGCACTTTACACTGATTATTAATTTTCATAATGAGATGAAAAGAGGGTAAAATCAAAGCCCTGTTTATTTTGGCTTGATTTTACTGCGGAATATTTATAGTCAGCATGCAAATGTTGAACATGTTTGACTTTATTATTTTTGCCACTCAGTGTCACGGTGCACACACACGAGGAACACGGGAACGAAGGAGCGAGGAGACACGGAGTAGAATAAATCAAAAGGGTTTTATTAACAAAGGCTGGGGATCACAGGACTCGACACATCAGGATGACGTTCAACGACTGACAAAGGACAAGAACTAGAACACACTTTAAATACACAGGAACTGATGAGGGGAAGACAAGGGACACCTGGAACTAATAAGACAATCAACATAGGAAACACCTGGGAACAAAGAATTCAAAACACGAGACAGAGAAACTGGAAGACGGAGCACATAGGGAGCAAAGACACACACAAAACCTGGCCCAGAGTCTGACATTACTCCCCCCTCCCAGAAGGCGTGTCCTCACGCCACCAAAACATCCAATGGGGAGGGGGGGTGGGCGCTCTGGAGACCTCTAAGAGTAGGGTTACCAGACGGGAGGCCTCCAGAGCGGGGCACCATGGATCTGTCAGCTCTGGGCGCCAAGGCGGAAGAGGGACCACAGGAGGACATGGCGGACTAGGGAACAAAACGGAAGACGGAGCTCATAGGGAGCAAAGACACACACAAAACCTGGCCCAGAGTCTGACACTCAGAAGGTATATAAACATGCATTTCTTCTTTATTTGTATGTATTAAGAGTAGATATTATGGATACGTACCCAAAGGAAAATTAGCATATAGTTTTGTTTTGCAGTGCATTCACATCTAGATTTTTTATTCATCTATTCTTAAATATTTTATATAAACTATAGGAATTTTCATGACCTTCTAGGCCTGTGTGATTAACTGCTATTTTAGTATCATTAATATACTATTATAGTTTTTTATATTTTCCATTTTAATTTTAGTTTAAGTTTTTGTAATTTTGTTGTGTTTTGGTCTAGATTTTTTTTTTCTGGCTCACTTTCACTTAAAAGCTTAAATAAATTCTGCATCTATTTTTAAATAATTTATAAATCGGAATTTCCATGAATTTTCTAGGTCTGTGTGATTAATAAATCGCATATTAAGTGTTGTTCTAGTATCATAAATATTATGCTATTATAGTTTTTATTCATATTTTGAATTAGTTATACAATTTTATATTTGTAATTTCCATTTTAATTTGACCAAGATTTAGTAATTTGTGCTTTTGGTGTAGATTTTTATTTTGCACTTTTCACTTAGACAGGAAAAGCTTCATGAATTATGCATCTATTCTTAAACTTCATTCATCATTAATTATGCATGTCTGTTCTCAAATGTCTCCTGTTTTTTTTTTAGTTACATCCTGCCAGTAAATATCTTATATATATATATATATATATATATATATATATATACACACACACACACACATAT
>NW_015554081.1:511076-511284 GCF_001515605.1 Sinocyclocheilus anshuiensis | reverse complement strand
CATTATAATAGATAATAATGATGTCCTTTATACAGTATTTTGAGTGATGACTGATGAGCAATGGGCTACTGCTTCTTAACTAAGTAAACAAAGACAAAACTACAATAGCATATTTACAGATGAAACTGACTGAATCCCGAATCCCTGAACAGTAGTTTAGCTTCTCTGCTCCACCTGTGCGCTTCCACAGTCCACTCCCTCTCGCATT
>NW_015554081.1:486885-510958 GCF_001515605.1 Sinocyclocheilus anshuiensis | reverse complement strand
CATTTTTTCTTAGTAACTGTAACTGATTACAGTTACATTTATTTTGTAATTAAATTACGTAACGCCGTTACATGTAACTAGTTACTCCCCAACACTGTATATAATATATATATACATACACACACACACACACACACATATATATATATATATATATATATATATATAGGAACTCAATTCATAGGAACATAAAAAAAGACCAACAATTTTGCTAGTAATATTTTTTATTGAGATCAACTCATTTGAATGATTTCATATAGAATATTGCGTATAATGTGGACTATATCAACTGTATGGCTTATAAAGGGTTCAGGCAGGATCTCTAGTAAACTACAGCAGAGTTTGCAACACATCTGTCTGACACTCATATGGCATGACATGCTTGGCGGACTGACTGCATCATAAACACAGAGAGAGATTGTCTAAGAGCTTTCCTTTCCCAGAGTGTGCTTGTCAAACAGATATTCGGCCATGCCGTTCTGAGGGGCACCCATCCGCCGCAGGCTGCTCACCCAGTCCGCCAGCTCTTTAATGGACTTCACCTGCTCGTCCAGGTAATGCGTCTCCAGGAAATCACAAACCTGTGACAGAAAGATTCAGAAATACAGAGACAGCTTTTCCCTTTTTGGCTGAAATGACCTTTGTGAACTTTTTGGTTGCTTCACCACTAACAATCAGTTACAGTAATTACATTTTAATTAATGGTTTCTACATAAAAACTCTTGATCTGATCTAGGGTCAGTTTTGCCTTTCATGTTCTTATGAATGAGATCACATAGACAGATCTGATCCGAAACTAGTACTCTTGAGCTCAAACCCTCCAAATTGGAGATGAAACAACTGAACGGATGAATTATGTGTCTATTTCCAACCCACTGGAGGCATTCTGGGTAACTCCCAAAAGAAAACCTGACAGACAAAGCCTGTAGTCGCACCTCTTATGACTAGGTACCAAGGTATTACAGTATTGTTTTTTATATAGTAATATCATAAGGGTTTTCAAACTTTCTGACTAACGAATTTCTTTATTACTTTATAATGATATTTTAAATAATTTCTCACAAATAGAAATTTCTAGCCAATAAAATAGTTTGCATCTGAGCAGAACTAGGAAATTCAGATTAACCTTAGGAATTGCCATGACTTTTCTATGCCTGTTTGATTAATAAATCACTTCAGTTTTAATTTAGCATTTATTTTTATCATTGCATCATTAATATACTACTATAGGTTTTTTTATTTGAATATTTAACATTTTTCATGTTTATTTTAGTTTAAGCTTCAGTAATATTGTTGTTTGAAATGAATAGTTTTTATTCATTTTTTATTGATTATTTCAGGCTTAGTTATTTTAGTACTTTAAATTAAAATAAATAAACTAGAAATGCTGACTTCAAATGGCAACTTAAGATTAAGTTTAATAATAAGTTAAAGTTTTTTTTACATTATGTATTTTTAACATATTTTATATGTAAAGTCATGCAATTTTAAATTAGTGATTAACGGGGATTTCTTTATCTATAAAAACATTAAGAAACATTTTTGTTATTTGAAATAAATGTTAACTAAAAATACACAATCAATATATATATTTTTTTACATATTTTATTTTAGTCAGTGTTTATTTATAAATATCAAATAAAAAAGGTTTTAGTTACAGAAAAAAAAATTCATGTGTAACATTATTTTGCATGTACTTACATGTGGATCATTGTGTTGAGTTGCCACCTTGTGAAGCTCCAGTAAGGACAGATTTACGCTATTTTCCAGAGCCAGAGCACATTCCAGTGCTTCCAGACCACTGCCCCACTCATCCCGATCCGGCTTCTGCACGCACACACACACACACACGCACACACACACGACAAACGCTCATTTACTCCATTCATTGCACATTAGAGAGACAGCGCTGTCCCATACCTTGATGTCCTGCAGGTAGATCCGTCCTCCTCTTTGGTTCTGCAGACTCATCAGCTTCTCCGCATGTTCTCGCTCCTCCTTAGACTGCTCGCGGAAAAACTTGGCAAAGTTGGGCAAAGACTTGTCATCCCTGTCAAAATAATACCCCTGGAGAGAAGAACAGTCAACGATGAACCCTTATAAAACCACCGAAGACAATTCATTCTATTAATACAGAGCTCTAGCGATCAGTCATGTAATAAATGCCTGCTCTCACCATGGACAGGTAGACATAAGAGGCGTAGAGCTCCAGGTAAATCTGTCTGTTAATGGCTGCCTCACACTCCTGATGGAAGCTCTGCCTCACCTGAGAAGTCATGATTCTGAAACACACATCATTCAAACATAACACCTCAAAATTGTAACAGTATATATATATATATATGTATGTATGTAATAATATTGGTTTTGTAACTTTTGTAAATAAACACACACACACACACACACACACACACATATAGACAGATATATAAAATATATTTAATATATTTGCAAATATATGTATATTAAATTATATACACATGGATTTTTTTTGTTTTAGCTAAAACCAGTAAACCAGTTTCATTACCTGAACTAAAATAAATATTAACTGAAATAAAATGTTACACAATTATTTTATTTCACATATATTTCAAACAAATATTTCAAGTTTTTAATGGTTTTAGTGAAAGTTAAAGAAAACCCTTTTAATCACTAATTTTAAAATTTCATGACAAACTACATAAAAAAAAAGTTCAATTTTTTTTTTACATAGTTTATATATAGAACTTAAACTTATTTTATATCATTTAGTTGCCAATGCAACATTTGTAATTTTAATTTGAAGTACTAAAATAACTAAATCAGAAATTAAAAAAAAGAATAAAACCTATATAGACATAAAAAAAATCACAACAAAATTACTAAAACGTAAACTAAAATATATATGAAAAAGGAAAATACAAAAAAAAAACGAATTTTGAATAAACTGTAATAGTATATGATACAACGCTAAAAAATAAATGGTAAAAATTATAAAACACTTAACAAGTGATTTATATGCTCATTTTGCACTTTTATTTCAAAGGATCTGCAAAGATATTTAATTTAAAGCACATTTAATATATAAGAAGGTGCAATAATATGCAAATAAGTAATCAGCAGCCCTGTTTATGGAATATGGATTGGTATATTAGCCTACTTACCCCGAGACAATAGGAATTACCACGCGTGATTTCACAATATATTGCTTAAAACAAATCAGACAGACCCAAAACGAGAGACTGGAGCAGCTCTCTGTCCCAAACACGAATGAAATGAGTCGCAGTAGAGCGCGTGGTGAATTATAGGGTTTTTGTTGACATAAACATACACACACGCGCGTTATTCTGACCGTAAATAAATCCCGGGGGTCACTTTTCAAAATAAAAGTGCTGATAAAAAAAAAAAGACGATGAAAATTATTTTATAAAATGCACACGTGTGATTTTACAAATATTTTCAAAAAATAATATATACAGCAATACGCTCGTATTAATTATTTTAACAATAAAAGAGGTTAATGAGTTATTCCGGTCCACCTGATGTCGCTGTTTAATGTAGAAGTCTTATATCATGAATATTAATTAAATCTCGGTGACGTTCCCGCTAGGAGCGTCCAATCATTAAAAGCGATCGGCATCATAATCGTTCGTTCATTCGCCTGTCGATTAGCGCCCGCCTTGTCCTTAAGCCAATCAGTTCGGAATACTTACGAACGTCACGTAACTTAATTAATATTCATGAGCAAACCTCCGCCATAGTAGAAGAAACGCAACTTCTGTTAAGTTTAAAATTAAAAATGGATTCTTTCTCACTGCATCCACCCTCTACTGTGTTTTTTGATTTAGAGACAACTGGTTTAGGTATGTAATTTTATAAACAAAATCATTATCAACCACGAGAAATGCAGAATTATGTACTTAAACGGTTGAATGAATCAAGCAAACAAAAAAAGTTAGCCTATCTATGGCCTTGTTACAGCATTTTTGGGCATCAAATTCTCAAATCCTAGACTATAAAATGTTTATTCCTATTATTTATTTATAATTGTATGTAAATGACCTTTCAGAAATAATTCGATTATGCTGATAATCAGTTTTAATAATGGTCTTATTATTATTAACGTTAAAAACTTTTTGCTGTCAATAATTCAGCTTTGCGTCACAGGAATAAATTAAATTTTAAAATATATTGAAATAGAAACCAGTTATTTTATGGGTTTTTTTTTTATTATTATATATTTTTGCTTAAATGTTACTTATTGCCAGTGTTGGGGAGTAACTAGTTGCATGTAATAGAATTACGTAATTTAATTACAAAATAAATGTAACTGTAATCTGTTATTAAGACTTTTGAAAGTCTGACAGTAATCAGTGTTGAGCTCTACTGTAAGGTTAACCCTGCCTGAAATGTAGAAAAAAAATAGAAATTTAAATTTAGAAAAGTAATCAAAAAGTAATCAGTTACTTTAACAAAGTAATTGAAATAGTTACAGACTTTCCACGTATTCCCAACTTCTGAGCCTGCTCGCCTGAAGTTATGGTTGATTGCTCTTCGGCTGGATATCAACACACCCATTAACATAAACTACGCCAGAGCGCGTACACACCGCACGCACCGGAAGCCGTGCGCGCACTCAAGACAGTTGGACATAGTGGTGTATTAGAGGTAAAATATGATATAAATACTGTTCGGTTTCTCGCACAAACCGATCGTTTCGTGTCTTAGGACATCAATGTGTCGTCACGAGCCGCAGGGTTTAATTTGGATTTGTCTGTGCATGTTTTTTTTACTCTCATAGATTTTGTTACCATTGCCATGCATTATACGACTGATAGACTGCAACGGCTGGACTTAAAAATCATAATTTGTGTTCTACTGAAGAAACAAAGTCACCTACATCTTGGATGCCCTGGGGGTAAGCAGATAAACATCAAATTTTCATTTTTGGGTGAACTATCCCTTTAAATAGGGTAACTTGTAATCTGTAACCTATTACATTTCCAAAGTAACCCTCCCAACAATGCTTATTGCATATATTGTCCATCTCCAGATGCCTCGTGTGATATCGTCCAGCTGGCCGCAGTGAGTGGAGGTCACACTCTTAACCTCTTCATGGTTCCCCGTCGGCCGATGCAGCCCGGGGCGTCCAGGATTACGGGTTTCAGTGTGAGACACCAGCGTTTGTTTCTCCATCACAGGCCGGTGCTCACCAGCTCTCTCCGAGAAGCCCTGGTCTCCTTCATAACCTTCCTCCAGATGTTGGGTCGGCCGCTCCTGGTGGGTCACAACATCCGCAGGTTTGACTGTCACGTTTTGGCCAGAGCTCTGGATGAGTTCAGCCTGAGGTCAGACTTCCAGAAAGAGGTTTCTGGATTCGTGGACAACCTTCCTTTGGCCCGTAAGCTTCTCAAAGACAGTGGTCTCCAGAGCTTCAAGCAGGAGAACTTGGTTAAGACCCTCCTGGGAGTTTCATATGCGGCCCATAATGCTCTAGAGGACGTACAAGCCCTGCAGAAACTCTACTGGGCCCTCAAGCCCACAGCCAATCAGATTCATCAGCACATTTTCACTCTCGACTCATTGGCTACTGCAGCTGTCAATCAAGCTCCAGTTAGACAGAGCGGTTTATGTGAGCGTTTCAGTAAAGCGCTGGATATTGCAAGAGAAGAAAGAGCAGAGGAATGTTTGGACGTCTGATTCATGATTAAACGTGTTAAAGCACACATCACTTTTATTTAAATCAGTAGTTATAAAGTTAAGATGCTTTTATTGTGCAATATTGTTCATTGGTAATATTTTGTGTGGTTATGGTTATCAACGAATTATATATTTATGTTTTTAAATAAATAAATGTTTTTAAATACTTGTATATTTGATTATTTTTTTTATATTTAATTTAGTTATTTAATAAATTGTATTTATACATTTTATTTGTATTTTGATTATGTTTAGGTAATTTTAAATGCTAATATTTTTATTGATTATCATCAATTATTTTTTTTATAATTTCTCAAATCTTAGTTTTATAAAATGTTTATTTATATAATTTATCATTTTACGTAAACGATCCTTCGGAAATCATTCTAATATACTGATTGGTGCTCAGCTTTTATCAATTACTATTGATGCGTTATGTATATTATATTTAAATGTTATATATTTAATTTAAATTATTTATTTATTATTATTTTAGTTCTAGTATATGTGAATTTTTTAAAATTAATATTATATTTTATTTATTATTCTTATTTTAATTATCTATTTTTTTTAATAGTCAATAATCAATCTGATTTTGGGAGGAGGCCCATAGGGATCAACTATTAACCTTCATTTACATATCAGGACTAGATCTTCACAACCTAATGAATTTGCTTAATAAAATGGTGCATTTTTCTAGTAAAATTTTAAATTTTGTTAAAACAATTTTAAAACAAAATTACATGTAACATACAGAAGTTAACAATAATTCAATACCAATGGTGAATAATATTTAAAGCTGCAGTCCGTAACTTTTGGCGCTCTAGCGGTTAATAAACAGAACTGCGTGCGTCTTGCGGAAGAACATTGTAGCCGGAGCTACTTCTCTGTTTATGTCTATGGCGAATCACGCAGGTACTGTGCTACTCCGCAGCGGTACCTACCCGAACCAGTCTAAAATAGTCCGAATATAAACACTTATTATAGGTGTACCGTAGTGATCCAGGACAAGCCAAAAACACGGTTCAATGTATTCATGGTGTACTCACTTATTATATAAATTTTGAACACAAAAAAAAAAGTTAGGGACTGCAGCTTTAAATAAATATTACATCATTATAAAAGCTTTAGACAAATATTTTTTGACTGCAATTCTTGCCTTTTTAAAAGCTTCATTATGTCTTGTAAGTCTATACTGTATGTACAGACTTTTGAAATATAACACGATCATGACATGCACTCCAAAATGCATTGTTTTATGAAATTTTGCTTTCATATCCTAGTTGAACTCCATCCAGAAGTAAACAGCGTAAGAACAGCAACACAACCTTTGTCTGGGAAACCTGTTGTTTAAGTTCAGCTCGTAAAAAAAAGTCAGAAATGAGCAGATGAAAGGTTACAGAAGCATTATTTATTAGGGATTACGTACAGAGTTCTTCTTATCAGACACATGCTCCATTCCAGCACAGAAAGCACCATACATTCATTCACTCAGACTTCTGCCACCCATCGCATGCTTGGATCCCAGAGCACTTCAGAATAACACGGCTCCAAAAATATAGAAAGAATCACGGAAATCAACACGTTTGAGGTCAGTCTTCTGGTTTTGCATGTACGAATCTGAAGAGGCCACTAAAAATACAGTAAACAAACATCAGGATGCCGGTAATTCCCAGCATCCTTTGTGCTCTCCACACTGCTAGTGCAAATAGTAAATACAGCAATAAAGCATAACCACAGATCAAGCCATACAGTCGCTTATAAGGGAGGATAAAAATCGGTAACAAAGTTTCACATGTATGAAAACACTTGCAGGGTTATTTTTAAAATCAGTTGCACTTGTAATCAAATCACAAAACTCGTGTCTGTCACAGGAGTGCTTCGTTTAGCAAGAACTTCTTCAATAAAACTGTTTTTTTTTACCATGTATGTTCTTCATGGAAGAGTGTATCCGTAACAAGGACTCACTGTTCTTTAGCAGTAGTACCATGAAATAGAATAAAATCGGTCTCAAGTGTATGTTAACCATGTTTTAATGTAAAAGTAAAATTGTTACTGTGCTCCATTTGGGTTTTTTTTTTTTTGAACATGCAAAAAAGGTGTTACATCCTTATGCAAAAAATCTCTGATGGAACAAATTTCGTTTCATAAAATGTTCATATCTTGCAGCCAATAGTGAGTGATCATGCATCCGTGCATTTGACTTATATGCGCCAACGTGAAATCAAAACTGGCTTTGTTTGCTTTCTTTAAGGAATAGTTCATCCAAAAATGAAAATTTGCTGAAAATGTGTTGACCCTCACGTCATCCAAGATGTAGATGAGTTTGTTTCTTCATCAGATTTGGAGAAATGTAGCATTGCATCAGTGTCTCAGCAATGGATCCTCTGCAGTGAATGGGTGCCGTCAGAATGAGAGTCCAAACAGCTGATAAAAACACCACAATAATCCACAAGTAATCCATATTTTATTAAAAAGTTAAAAATATCTTGATGTATTTGTTTCTTACAAACACCGTTTTCACTTCTCAAGACATTAATTAATGGACTGGAGAGTGGTGTGGATTATTGAGATGTTTTTATCAGCTGTTTGAACTCTCATTCTGACGGCACCCATTCACTGCAGAGGTTGCCAGGTTTTCACAACAAAACCCGCCCAAAATTGCTACTCAAAACTAGCCCTGTAAAAATTGCATTTCGGGGGTAAAGCACAAGTTTTTTTGGAAGGGTTCCCATGGTGAAATTCGCATTCCAGGGGTTAAAAATCACGTTATTGGGGTTGATTCAACCCGCGGCAACAGTGTAAAAGTAACCCAATTCTGAGGGAAAACTGCAGACTTGGCAACACCGTCCACTGGTAAGCAAGTGATGTAATGCTACATTTCTCCAAAACTCATCTACATCTTGAATGGGCTGAGGGTAACTACATTTTCAGCAAACTCATTTTTGGATGAACTGTTGCTTTAATGCTGGTGGTTTAAACTCTCATTCTGGTCTGACTTCATTCTGGAACTCCCACATTTTATCGTCCAACCAAATTCCATCCTACATTTTTTTTTTCTCGTAAATGTCACATTATTAAAGCAAAATGGTGTGAACAGCATTTCATGCTGACTCAAAGGAATTATATACTTTTACATATTTCAAAAGAACATGCAGAGGTTTTCATGTTGCAGAATCATAATTCAATCCGTTTCATTACATATTTTGTTATTTATTGATTAAGCATAGCTACTTTAACACTAAATGTCATCATAATACTCCAACTTAAAAGGATAGTTCACCCAAAAATGAAAATTCTGTCATCATTTACTCTCAAGTTGTTCCAAGTAAGTAAACAGTTGCTGGTGCATATTGACTTCCATAGTGTGGAAAAAAATAAGGAAGTCAATGGCGACCAGAAACTATTTTCTTACTAACATTCTTTAAAATATCTTCTTTTGTTTTCAGTGGAAGAATGAGACTCATACAGTCTTGGAACGACTTGAGTCTGAGTAAATGACAGAATTTTCATTTTTGGGTGAACTGTTCCTTTAATCGAGGTTATTCGCCATGCATGTTCGAGATGAAGCCAAAAACACGTGACCATGGGATTTCTACTTGAACTTTGTTTGACCTGTTGGTTTAGATCAGGACAGAACAGATTACTTTTATGAAGCGGACGTCTCCTACAGTAAGCAGCAGGCTCTGAACATGGTCATGCCTGACGATGATGTCACCTGTAAAGAGACGCTCTCATTGGCTGAAATGAAAAGCACAGAGCCTCGTGTCAGAGTGATGTCAGAGAGGGCCGCAGCAGACGTGGCGACGGCCTCTCCGTCGATGACCAGCAGGATGCTGGCGGAGTCCAGTGCGCTCACAGTGTACTGCCGCGCCGAGGTGGGGATCTGAAGATAATATAATATTACTCTTAAAGGGATAGTTCACCCAAAAATGAAAATTCTGTCATTAATTACTCACCCTCATGTCGTTCCAAACCTGCAAGACCTTCGTTCGTCTTCGGAACACAAATTAAGATATTTTTGATGAAATCTGAGAGCTCTCTGACTCTGCATAGACAGCAAGGGTACTACCACGATCAATGCACACAAACGTAGTAAGGACATCGATAAAATGGTCCATGCGACATCAGGGGTTCAACCAGAGGTCGTGTTAACTGAAAATTGTCCGTCATTTACGGAATTTGTTTTATCAGTGACGGAAAAATCTGAAGGCCGTCCGTCACTTTGACAGATTACACTGAGGGTGATCTATTGTAAATTGTAGCTGTAATTCCCACCCCTGTCCAGTTGGTGGCGAGTGCGAGATGTCGCACTGTCACGAGTCTTTTGCTACGCGTTTGATTACGCACAGGCGAGTACCCAGTTTAAGCTACAGCGATCTATCACGCCACATTAAAGAGCGCCAAAACAGAATTTATTGCTTGAATTTCCTAATAAAATGGACAGAATTTGAAATCTGAGATTTTGTTTCATATCAAAAGTAACAAAGCACAGAGCTTTGTACTATATGTATATATGCGCACTATATGTACTGTTCATTCATCAACTGAAAACAGCATTGATTGGGATTTAACAATCGATATTGGTTCATAAAAATTAGAATCTATTCAAATCGAGAAATCGTTTTTTTGTTTTACCCAGCCCTAGCATATTTTGTTGTTGTTAGTGGTCTCTGCTGTCTTTTTTTTTCTACCCAGCCCAGCATATTTTGTTGTTTTTAGTGGCCTCTGCTGTCACTGCGGGGTGTTGAACATGAAAAGTGACGCAGTCTCTGTTCATCTGTTCTCATCATAAATAAATAAATGCATAAGCCTATATGCTCGTCCTGTAGGTTCATTATTAAAAATGAAAACGTGTGAACAAAAATAAAAGCAATTAAATGTGTTATTTTAATTAAATTATGCAAACTAAAATCACGGGTAATAATAGATTATGATGGAATTTTTACCATGGTACATGTCCAAAACATGTTTTATTTTTCACACAAAAAAAAACTATACTACTTAAATGGAACATTTGAATATTAATGAATATTAAATAAATATTATTTATTATTAAGTGAATATTAATTATTATATTTCACAAAAAAATACAACTAAACAACCCACATGGATTAAATGAATATTAATGAATATAAAATAAATATGATTTATTATTAAATAAATATTAATGAATATATTGCACAAAAAACAACAACTATGCAACCTACATGGAATAAATGAATATTAATTGATTATAATGGGTTAATAAGTGAATATAAATAAATATACTTCACAAAAAGTACAACTACACAACCTACACGAAATAAATAAATATTAAGGAATATATGGATTATTAGTGAATATATTTTAAATAAGTACAACTAACACAACCCACATGGAATAATTGAATATTAAATGAAGATTAATTAATATATTTCACAAAAATTACAACTACACAACCTACTCTAAGCAGCAACCACAAAACTTTGTCTATTTAGATTTTTTTTTAATTGATTTTTTCAGACTCTACAAAAATATACCATGGTATTATCATGGTACATGGCCCAAAACGTGTTTTATTAGTATTGTGGTGACCTCTGACCTCCAGACAGATAAGCGTGAGGCTCATTTGCTCCCAGGAACATGGCCTCCCCCGGCTGCAGCATGATACGGTTCAGGAAGTAAATGGAAAAGCATCCGATGTCCCCCGGATACTGGGAATGCAGCCGCAGCAGCAGTTCTCCATTACTTCCGGAGGTGTCTTTGCCTGCAGCATCTGGAACAAAAGAACAGGTCAGACGAGTTTCATCTGAATTGATGGGATATATATATAACGTGAATAACATGTTAGCACACGAGGGAGTGGAAGTCCTGCACGGTTTCCTCTCACCTTCCTCTGAGATGCGTTTGACCAGCATGTTGAGCTGATCAACGAACAGCTTCTTCTCACAGTTCATCATCCTGGTGAAACATTTCTTCAGAGCGAGAGACGTCCGGCACGGGTCTCCATCGGCGCTCTGGAGCTCCTCAGCAGCTTCATTACCGACCAGCGCGCGGAACTCTGGGACATCTGAAAAACCATGCAGTGGTCCATGGGAAATGCTCTTTGCAACCCATTTAACTTCTCTAATGTGACATATTTCCAAGTGTTGGGATATTTAAAGGGGTCATTGGATGCCCACTTTCCACAAGTTGATATGATTCTTTAGGGTCTTAATGAAAAGTCTATAACATACTTTGGTTAAAATTTCTCAATGGTAGTGTAAAACAACACCCTTTTTACCCTGTCAAAAACAACTCTGCACACAGCGACCCGTTTTAGTGCATGTTCCTTTAAATGCTAATGAGCTCTGCTGGCCCCGCCCCTCTCTTCCGTTGGGTGACGAGCCGCTCTCATGACACTGTTTACTTTAGCCGCGGAACTGAGGAACTTGCTAACTAGCACGTTATTAGGAAATGCGATTTGCAAAGATTCATAAAAGAACCTTATACTCACTTCTTCTGTAGGTGAAGCTGGATCACGAATGATTCACGCGAACATAAACGCATTTATGTAGATCGGGGGCGCATTCCCTTCAGAAACAAACGTAATCCACTGCGTCTTCAGCGGCTCAGATGTCGGGAGTAAATGACGACTGCTGTGTTCATTATTACATCCAACAACAAAACACCTCAATCACTTAGGAGTCATTCTTGTCTACATCTGCCCCGGCGGTGAAACAATGCAGCTCACTCACTCAGGGCGGAGCTAAGGTAAAACGCTAGTGTCAATCAACAATCGTGGGAGGGGCCTGGGTCTGTGTGACGTCACACTGACAGGCATCTGAGAACGGCTTGATTTGAGAAAGGGGATATTATTTATAGGTAGGGCTGCACGATAAAGCGCATAAATCGTGATGGAGATTTACCGCTGATTACAGAACCGGCTTTCTGACAAGATGCGCATTAAATATCGCATGCGATTTATCGTGCAGCCCTATTTATAGGGATTAAAAAAAAGCACTGGGTGGATTTTTATCATTATAGGGTGGTTGTGGGCAAACACTGCCAACACATTTAAGTTCAAACAACATGTGAAAGTGCATGTCGCATCCGATGACCTCTTTAAAGAGAAAAAATAATAATAACAGCATAAATAGGATTCATTTTTGAGTTTGGCTTATCTGACTGTTTTTTTCAGTCAGTTCATTGAACACTTACTTTTGAGGAAGCCCAAGATTTCATCCATCGGCCGAAAGCCGCAGAGACCTTCAAACCGAGTGAGAGCGATGGCCATCTCCGGTTTGTGGTTGTTGTCTGGATAATGTTCAGGAAACTGTGCATGGAGTCTAGCAGCCAATTCCTGTCAGTTAACAACAATTAATTAACAGCATTTAATACAAATATAAATCGTTTCTAACAGTACAAGTCTTTACTATTACTTTTTTTTCAATTTAACACATTGCTGAATAAAAGTATTAATTTCTTGCAAAAACATTTACGGACCCCAAAGATTTGAACAGTAGTGTGTATTGTTACAAAAGATTTATATTTTAAATAAATGCTGTTCCTTTTAACTTTTTATTCATCAGAAAATCCTGAAAAAAGTATCACATGTTCCAAAAAATAATAATTCAGCACAACTTTTTCCAACATTTATAATAAATCAGCATATCAGAATGATTTCTGAAGGATCATGTGACACTGAAGACTGGAGTAATGATGCTGAAAATTCAGCTTTGCATCACAGAAATAAATTATTATTTAAAGTATATTAAAATAGAAAACCGTTATTTTAAATAGCAATAATAATTCAGAAAGTTACTGTTTTTTCTGTATTTTTGTTCAAATAAATAAAGCCTTGATGAGCAGAAGAGACGTAGCACTTAAAAATGAACTTAAAAACATAAAAATGTTACTGATCTCAAACGGCATGTGTATATATACACTACCGGTCAAAAGTTTGGGATCAGTAAGACTTGTAATGTTTTTTAAAGAAGTCTCTTATGCTCATCAAGGCTGCATTTATTTGATAAAAAATACAGTAAAAAAAACAGTAATCTTGCAAAATGTTTGTACAGTATAAAATAATGGTTTCTATTTTTAATATCCTTTAAAATATAATTTATTTCTGTAATGCAAAGCTGAATTTCCATCAGCCATTACTCCAGTATAAAGTGTCACATGATCTTCAGAAATCATTCTAATATGCTGATTTATTATTAGAATTATCAACAGTTGTGCTGCCAAATATTTTTTTTGGAAACTGCGATACTTTTTTCAGGATTCTTTGATGAATAAAAAGTTAAAAAGAACAGCATTTATTCAAAATATAAATCTTTTATAACAATATAAATCTTTGCTATCACTTCTTAACAGTTTAACACATCCTTGCTGAATAAAATATTTAAT
The DNA here is from genome assembly GCF_001515605.1 of Sinocyclocheilus anshuiensis. Classification (NCBI taxonomy): domain Eukaryota; kingdom Metazoa; phylum Chordata; class Actinopteri; order Cypriniformes; family Cyprinidae; genus Sinocyclocheilus; species Sinocyclocheilus anshuiensis. The sequence goes on along the minus strand of NW_015554081.1, from coordinate 496,906 downwards.
TTCTTTCAAAAAAAAGAAAGAATAAAAATGTACTGACCCCAAACTTTTGAACGGTAGTGTATATTGTTAGAAAATATTTCTATTTTGAATAAATGCTCTTCTTTTTAACTTTTTATTCATCAAAGGATCCTGAAAAAAAAGTATCACAGGTTCCAAAACAATATTAAGCAGCACAACAATCTGCAAAAATGTCAACAATTCTGTGTTTTTCTGTCAATATGGGGTGCTGTGTGTACATTAATGAGGAAAAAAAATTAACTTAAATGATTTTAGCAAATAGCTGCAATATAACAAAGAGTGAAAAATAGAAGGGGGTCTGAATTCTTTCCGTACCCACTGTATATATATACACACACATACATATATATATATATATACATATACATATATATATATATATATATATATATATGAGGAGGCCTACAAATACTTAATTATTAAATAAAGTTTGAAGCAGAAATAATAAAAAACCTAGTGTGTAAAATGAAATAATTTTGCTTGTAAATTTCTCCCTTGTATCCCACATCACATTATTTGATATTTTCATTGCGCCCCTAAAATGTTGTTATGCTCTCCTAAATTTTTGCACTTAAGACCACGATATAATAGATTTTTTTGTGAAAGCACAAAAAAATAAGCATTAATCCTTGTAATGCAAACATTACTGTTCCATAGTAGGGTTGGGCCGATAGACAACGCAATCGTACTTCGCCGATGGCTGACAGACATCACGATGTAAGCTTAACATCCCCCCAATTCAATACTTTTTCTCGCAATTATATCGTTGGGCAAGTATAGGCGATTGTATATAAATTGCGGGCATCAGGGAGCCGCTACTGATACCGCTTTCGATTGCGCGCTCTCATTTTACTTTCACTTTCACTTTTGAGATTCGCCGATAACCGATAGTTCCAGCAATCAACTATCGGTGCCGATTAATCGGCAAAACCGATACATCGGTCGACCTCTACTGTAGACATTGTCCGATGCCAATTTGGTAGACATCGCCCAACCCTATTCCATAGTACTTTAATAAGGGAAACTGTCTCGGATCTCACCCGGTTGGGATGCGCCTGGATGGACAGAGCCGTGTTGACGGACAGCACTTTGAAAAGGAACGGGAGCTGCCCGTGGAATGTGTCTTTGACCTTTGACCCCAGGCATGCAATATAACAAAGAGTGAAAAATTTAAGGGGGTCTGAATACTTTCCGTACCCACTGTATATATATATATATACACCAAAAACTTAATTTGAGAATGTCAAAAAAGCTCCTTTAAGATGGTTATTTATACAACAGTAAAACATGTTAACACATCTGAGCACATGCTGTGGCTTTATTAATAGCCTGACACATGAAGTGAATGTCACGCTGACCTTTAAGTGAGCTGCTATTATCAGAGACATTTGTGCTTGTGTTCAAGTCTGTTCAATAATGATGAATCGTGATTGTTTATGGAACCTCCACAAGAGTTGTATAATACATGCTTTTTCTTTCACAATCCCATGGCCATTGAAATGTCAAATTCTTTTTAATGTTTAATAGGTTTCAGAACGAACAATTTGTTGCTAGTTTACAAGTTAACATTATTGACATGGTCTCACTTAACAAAAAAAAAAAGGAATGCAAAGGAGTGAAATAACAAATGACCAAAGATTGGTAGGAAAAAAGCCAAGTGTTACAAAGAAATAATTAAAATAAATTTAAAATAACAAAAATAAATAAATAATGAAAGAAAAAATTAAGTGTTTTATTTGACATTTTTTTTATTATTGTAGGGTGTAAAAAATAATAATAATAACAATAATAATAAAGTTTGATTATCTCTGCATTATATTTAGTTTTTTATTATTGTTACTAATATATTAATGCTACTACTAATACTACTAATAATAACAACAAAGAAAATAGTAACAAAACAACAACAGCAATAGTATTATTATACATATATTGCACACTTTGTTGCAACCTAGAATTAAACTGCTGGTCTCGTCTGGCACTCTGTTTCGACACACTATTTCCCTTTTTTAATACTGTACAGCTGCTCTGACACAATCTGCATTGTAAAAAGAGCTATATAAATAACGGTGACTTGACACCAATTATACATGTATAGTAATAGTAATTATTATTATTAATAATAATAATAATAATATCAACATGAATGCTAATTATTAATATTATAGATATATTATTTTAATTATTAGTAGACAATAAAATTAATAGTTAATATTAATAATAAGTATTATCATTGGGTGAACTATTCTCCAGGATATGCAAAAAACAGAATTCTCCGTCATTTATTTCCATGACATTTCTAACAATCTGAAACAGTGTTGTATATAGCTAATCTATTCGTGTTGGAGCTTCTCGTCTTGGCTGAGAGTCTGGGTGGGTGTTTTGTTGGGGTCAGCAGATAAAAACCCCTGCAGTAATCTGCTCAGTTTTGCAGGGCTGGTCAGTCTATGGTCCATACTGTACCTCTGCGTAGGGTCTGGCCTCCTCTATGAGAGCCTGAGGGTCTCCACCGAGCACCAGCCGGGCCACCTCACTGTCCAGACCCACTTTACCCCAGGCATAGCTCTGCACCACACAGCACAATGGAAACACTGCGAACAGACATGACAGACATCTGACTCTACACCGATCACGGTCATGTAAATGAATGAACGGATGGCTGTGGATCTCATTGATGAGAAATGCTTACACGCTCAAATCCAGCAGCATCCAATAACTAATCCATCCAAACAACACACAAATCATCGACAACGGCAGCCAGTCTTGTTTGGACTCGAGCCATTCGCGCTGTGTGGGACCCAATGTTGCGTAAAATACAGAATGAAATGTACAGTCAGAGATTTAACTCACCTTTTACTTCCGCCATGTCTGCGACGATGGTGACGTCACAGCCCGCCAACCAATCACGAGCCTTTATACGTAAATAAACATTATTCATATTGTAAAATAACTTTTTAATGCATATCTAGGACATTCGGATTTCTTTAATCTGAAGTATATTGTGGAAGACAAAATTAAAAGGTTAAATATATAATGCATAATTTTTATATTATAATTATTTATTTTATTTTATTATTATTTATTGTATTTTTTAGGATTACTGATAAACTACTGTCGTTTGATTTGTATTATTTGTATTTGTTATTTATTTTAATTTTAGCTACATTATGTCTGAATTTATTATGTCTGTATAGGTAGTCCTCATTTGTAAGTCGCTTTGGATAAAAGTGTCTGATAAATCACTAAATAAATAAATTATAAATATATAATTATAATCTTCAAGAATCGACTAAAAACACATTTTTATTTGACCCTCTAACTCTAGCACTCTCTATTCTAATTCTATTCTTTAAAAAAACTTGCCCCGTTTAGACTTGCACTCTATTCATGAACTAACTGCTTGTTTTCTTACAAAAATAAAAAATAAAAAACACACAAAAAAAATCAACTAACACTAGCTTCTCTAATGTTTTTGTATTCTATCTATTTGTTTTCTTTTTATTTATTATACAATTAACAAAAGCAAAAAAAGGCCTCAAACACTAGCTTGCTCTATTCTGTCTGTTTTCTTTTTATTTATTATATAATTAAAAAAAAAACTTTGCTACATGTTCTGAGTTAAGCTAGCTGAGACTTGTTATAGCACTTGCATATCATTGCTCTTTTGTTGGTTTTGATTGCTTCTATTGTCCTCATTTGTAAGTCACTTTGGATAAAAGCGTCTGCTAAATGACTAAATGTAAATATAAATAATTATTTTCATATTATAAAACAATAGAGAGAGAGAGAGATAACATTTAATTCAGTATAATTAAAACGAAGAGTATAAAGTACTTCAGTATTAAGTATAATAAACAACATTTAACATTATAAACTATAAAATAAGTAAATGTAAAAAAAAAATTTTTTAATAATATTCTATGCTATAACAGCCTTTTTGCTTTACACGTTTACAAAACAAGTACTACTGTATAAATTATGTCGGATGAAACTTGCTCAATAATGTTAATAATTCTATAATACATGACATTGCCTTTTCCATCCTATCAAAATATTTGCAATACAACAATAATGCAAACATAACATATAAACATCTCAGTTTAAATAAGACCACGAATGAAGTGAAAAACGAATTGCAAATGAACACAATTGTAATAACAAACAAAAAATATCAATGCAGCGTAGCAAAGAGCATTTGTTTGTATTTTTAACTATTACAAAAAACTATAAAAACGTATAACTTATAACCTATAAAATACATATTTCTTTATTATAATTATATTTCTATTCAAAATAAAAGGAAGGATCCTGTTTTTAAAAAATATGTTTTTATATTTTCTATCACATTAAAAATAATCAATGAATAATTATTCAAACATTCATTTGAAATAAAACATGCAAAACTGAAATAAAACCACTGATCACCAACAAAAAATAAAAAAAATAGAATAAATAAATAAACAAACAATGCGGATTTTTATAATAAAATAGGCTAAATTATCAATACAATTTACACAAAGTGCTAATATTTTCAAAAACTCTTTTAGAAAATCGTGTTCCATTTAAAAAAAAAAAAAGAGGCGGAATTTAAATTGACAATCAGAACATTTCATTTGTTAATACAATGTTTGCTATGCAAATTATTAACGTTTACCGCATAAACCTAACAACCGTCTACGTCGCAGCGCACGCGCGTCACGCTCTCAGAGCGGAAGTGCAGAGAGGAAACATCAACGGTCGCAGCTCTGGTGCCGCTCTCAGTTTGGACTCTAAAGGCGGATAAAGCCCATTATAATGTCGGGATTTGACTCCAACCCGTTTGAAGATCCAGTCGACGTCAATCCCTTCCAGGTGAGGAACACGGGAGAAGCGCTTCGGAGGGGTTCAGCGGGGTTCAGCGGGGTTTGTGCTGATGAGGGGGAGTTTTGGGTCAGATGAGTTCGGTTCGGCTGCAGACGTGTCATGGTCGCTGCTGCGCTAGTTAGCTAGCTAGCTAGCTAGCTAGTTAGTTAGTTAGTTAGTTAGTTGTCGCTGGTGAAGGGTGGATCCGCGCAGGTTTGGTGACACGCTGAAGGCCAGAGCGCCACTCCTGTTAATGTCACAACCGAGTCGAGCTCTATAACTCTATAACTGCCTGCCCTGGATGAAGCTCTGTGAGTCACTGAGGCTCTGGTCACCTGGGATTCTTCTTCATGCGCACTAAAGGCCGCATAATCAAGCTGAAATGCATTAAAAAATAACTCATATTTCTGAATATATTTGATCAGGACATGCTGGGCTGCCACTATGCTTTCTGCACAACAAGTGAAAAGTGAAATAAGTGCATTTTCCATATTAAGTGAAAACAATAACTAACATGACAGATGATTAAAATATACAATGCAAAAGGTCAGGATCTCATCTCACACTGGTATATTTGACAAATAACGTGATTTAAAAAAAAAAGTTATAAAAGTCTAGGTTAAAATGTATGTAAATATAAAATGTATGTATATTGTATATTGCATGTATATTACATGTTTTTTCTTTTGCATTTACACACACACTTTTTTTTGCAGTTAATTTCAATAAACCTGCTGTGTGACAAATGCACAATTTATAAAAGTAAAAACATGGAATGCAAAAAAAACAACAATGATAAACAAACATATGTTGCATTATATAATAATTATGCATTATAGCATATATAATTATTCACTGGTCGGAATTTTTACAGGGTATTTGACAAATGCACTTTTAATCAACATTACAATTTTAGATTAAAGTGTATGTAAATGTTAATGTATTTGTATTCTAGGTGCATTTATGAATGTTTTCATTTTTTTAAAAATAAATCTGCAGTGTGAAAAATGCACAGTTTTTAAAAGTAAAAACATGGCATGCACTAAACAATAATAAACAGATATATACATTATATAATAATAAATATTAATGTTTTTTTTTGCAGTTGACTAATAGTTCTGCTGTTTGGTAAAAGTACAGTTTAATAAAAATATTGCATGTAGTCTTAATTTATACTCATAATTTAGTAATAATAATAATATATAAAAATTATAAACACACATTATTATTATTAAATTATAACATGCTTAAATAATATGAATTTAACTACTAAACATTTCATTTAAGATTTACTTTTTTTTTAAGAAGTCTGTTATGCTCACCAAAGCTGCATTTATTTGATGAAAAATATTGTAAAGACGGTAATATTGTGAAATTTTACAATTTGAATTCTCTCAATTTATTTGACATTTGAAGTGTATTAAGTGTAAGCTGCTGACTGATGCACACAGACACATCACAGGCTGCATTAGTTTTCCTGTGATATTCTCACAGTCTGTTTGTCATCTGGCATCTTTGTTGTGTTTTCATTCTCACTGATTTGAGCAGTGATGTTCTGCTGTGTCTGATGCTGTTGATTCATGAAAGTGTCAGTGACAGTTATGACATTGTATGTCATATTTCATGAGGTGTGGCATAATACTGATTGTTATGGCCAGAAGAGATGCTCTGCAGGTCACACTTGCACACAGTGTTTGTCTGATGCAGAGTTCACACTGCACGATTTTCAAACTCGTCGGGTCACCGTTGTTTTCACACTGCGTGACTATCTGGGGTAGCATTCAGTCGCTGCTGTGTTCACATTGCACGATGGATCGGCGACAGGGGGTTTCACACTGCATGACTTCACAATAGGAAGAATCGCCGACAGCTCTGTCTGGTCCGCAAACTACGTTTCACAACAAAACACACGCGAGAAGTGATAATGAAATAACGCGAGAACCCGCGTGCGTCAGACCGGAGTTCTCGAGCGAGACTGTAATTATTAAAAAAATATATATATAGCCCGCAAATTGTCTGTGAGCTGATTTCCAGCTACAAGGAGAAAAAGAAAAACAGATTATGCAGGAGGGAGATGCAGGGAACAGGGATTGGGTGTTCTGCAAAGAGAGTTGGAGGTAAATAATTTTGCAGTAACTGTTATGCTGATGTTGTGGCTGGGAAAGCAAATGTTTGTGCTTGTTTCTGTATGATATAATTGTTCATATATCTATTAAAATACTGATATTCTGGTCTATAACTCCTCCCCGAACTTCCCGCTGCCCTGTATCATCGCCGATGTAGTTTTCGGTCAGAAATCATTGCACACAGTGTGATTGTGAATCGCCGACAGCTCCAGATATTTAGCATGCCAAATATTTCACGGGTGTCGGCGCGTGTCGGCGATTCCCTCAGATCGCGTCTTTGATAATTCACACTGCGTGATTGTCACTCGCGTGAACGAGCACCGATTTGACTCCGATTTCGGGCATTTGTCGGCAATTTCGCAAACCCTGTCGGCGAGTGAAAAATCGGGCTAAAATCATGCAGTGTGAACTCGGCATAAGGCATCAGTGTTTCAGTCTGACCATCGGTTGATCTGCTAATAAGGAATCTGTAGTTAAAGGTTCAGATATCTGAATGATCGCGGGTTAATACTCAGTAATCTCATTGACCTAGCTAATTGAACGTCAGACATCTTTCTAGATCTGATTATAAAAAGTTAAAAGGGTAAGTGTGTAATTTCATGTTAAAATACTACTAATACTAACGCAATTAATTGCTAAAATACTTCTATCCTACTTCTGACGTATTGTGCTTTCTCCGATTTTAGATCTTAATAATCTATATTTGTGGAAAATGTAAAAAAAGCCTTCTATTTTCCATTTATAATTAAATGTAAAGTCGTGTATAAAATGTAAAATCGTTTTTGCTTTTTTGCAGTTGACTTTAATAGTCCCACTCATAGTTTTAAAAGTCAAAATATGACATGATGTAATCTCTCAATTGTTATTCATTGTAATATTATATTTAATATTATACAATTATAAATATTTATTTATAATTTAAATTATTATTATTATTATAAAATTATAATTTGCTTAAATAATGTTTATAAAATATATATTTTCTGCTCACCAAGGCTGCATTTATTTGATAAAAATACAGTAATATTGTGAAATATTATTACAGTTGAAAATAACTGGTTTCTCCCAATAAATGTGACATTTGAAGTGTATTTAAGTGTAAGCTGCTGACTGATGCACACAGACTCATCACAGGCTGCTTTTGTAGTATAATTTATAATTAAATGTTAAGTCCAAGTACAACAAATTGGAGTCTGAACATTTTTTTTTTAAATAAAGTCTCAAGTAAATTAATATGAATAATTGTATGTATTCTTAACTGTCTTAATTCAATTAAAATAAATTTTTAAATAATTTTAGAATTTTAATTCCTTGCTTTTATTGTTGTGATTATTTTTATGATTATTTTAATTCCTTTTATCTAAAGCACTTTGAATTACCATTGTGTATGAAATGTGCCAAATAAATAAACCTGCCTTCCCTTGCCTTATTGAATTATATATGATTCTTATATTTCTATCCCATTTAAATAATAATGACAATACAACAATTATTTAAACTTAACACAGTGACATGGTTACGCTTGAAATAAGACTAAAATGCAGATAATATTACAAATGACCACAAATTTAAGAACCAAAAATACAAAATGGGTCTTTCTAATAAAGTCTGTATATGTTTATGGTCGTGTTCTGCTGTGATTTTGTTATTAATGCCAGGTGTTGGTCTGCAGTGAGTTTCTGTTGAGGCCTGTGGGAATGAGAGCAGGTGTGTTTGTCAGGACAGACCGCAGAGACACAGTCAAATGCAATTATTGCATATTTTAAAGTGCTCATGTCATACCTGTTTAAAATGTTATGCAACTTTGTGACGTCCGTTTGGAACGAGAACATTCAGTGAATTTGGTTTCTCATGATTTGAGCCTTTGAGATGCTCTTTGATTTGTCTCGGATCTTTCTGCTTTTGAGGATGAAGGGAGTTATCTGTGTCTGTTGTCTTTTATGTGTCCCACACATTACGTCTCTTCCTGTAGAGTCCTGTCCTGATGGACTCAGATGTGATTAATGAGTACTGAAGAGTCACATTAATAATCGGTGAATGTTCTCCGGCTGCTAGATGAATCTACATGCACTTTGAACAGATGTTTAGATTATGTTGTTCTCGTGAGAATAACTAAAACTAGAATACCTTGGCATTATGGAAACGGGTTTTTCATGGGCAAACACCACTAATTTTTTTTCTTCATAACGTGCAGAAATGAAGCTCGGATGCTTCAGTATATTTCCTGTGATGAGTCAGATCTGTGGTTTGTAATGGTAAGCTGATGGACAGTACGAGCTGAATTAGCCTGTAAGGAAGGATCTGTGCTGCTTTCTGGATTTTGGTTCCTCGTTGTGACTACAGAGGCTTCTAAAATATTGTCAGATGATTGTGACCTATTTAACTCTCTGCGATGTTGTCACTGCGTATTGTGATTGAGGCATGTGACTCAGTAAAACACTCATATATCATGCTTTCAATTGGCCTGGATCCATGAAGTAATAAAAATAGTATATTAAATGGGTCATATGATGCGATTTCAATTTTTCCTTTCTCTTTGGAGTGTTACAAGCTCTTGGTGCATAAAGAAGATCTGTAAAGTTGCAAAGACTAAAGTCTCAAATCCAAAGAGATATTCTTTATAAAAGTTAAGAGTCAGCCACGCCTACCTAAAACGGCTCGTTCGAACCGGAGTCCAGCCCGGAGTCGTCACATGTGGTTGCCGCAAGCCCTCCGGACGCTCCTTCGTCGAATCCGCCGGCCTCCGCTGACTCAGCCCGCCGGCCGGTCCTCACTTTATGCCCTGGCCTCCAATCACTCTAGCCTCCGGCCTCTGCTCACTCTAGGCCGCGGTGTGTGACGCTTTTTCGTTGTGAAAAACTGTGTGCCCCATCCTTCTATGTATGTATAATATAGAAATGTATTATTATTTAATAATATTAATATAAAACTAATAATATAATTCTAATTCTAATATAAAATTAATAAACTCTTTTGTTGAATTTGATTGCTTCCATTGTCCTCATTTGTAAGTCGCTTTGGATAAAAGCGGCTGC
>NW_015554081.1:479283-486543 GCF_001515605.1 Sinocyclocheilus anshuiensis | reverse complement strand
GTAAGTCGCTTTGGATAAAAGCGTCTGCTAAATTACTAAATGTAAGTGTTCATCTCTTTCAGGATCCGTCTGTCACGCAGGTGACCAACTCTGGAATCGATCACATTGAAAGTTTTAGTCCATTTCCTGATGGCAACTCTGTGACGGTGAGTCGAGCAATCCTTCAGTGATTGTGTAAGATGAATATCTTGAGCAGAGTCATAATTGTGCTCTGAACTCTGATGTAATGAAGCAGTAAGCTACTTGAGGCCATGAGCTCCGCTGATTTTACCACGGTTAAACTCATTTGTTCCACTGTAAAACAGTTTTATATCTCAAGTTACAACCCCAAGTAATGCTCCAGCAGTGTTTTGCATTTTATCATGAAATAAATAAAATTTTATTACATTGTTAAAATCCCAGTAAATGCTGGTTTTTCCATCAGGGAAGCACCATCCCGGCCTCGAGCGGCCCGTCTCAGCCCGCCGTCCTGCAGCCGTCAGTGGAGCCCAGTCCAAAGGTCAGCGTCTCACACACACACACACACATCAATATACCAGTCTGATTTTAAAGGGTGTAACGGGCCGTGTCTGTCTGCGCAGGCCGTGGCTGCAGCTGCGCAGGCCAATCTGCTCAAACAGCAGGAGGAGCTGGAGAGGAAAGCAGCCGAGCTGGAGCGACGAGAACAAGAGCTGCAGAGCAGAGGAGCGCCGACAGGTAACACACACTAGGGCTGTCATAAAAAAATAAAAAAAATCGAATTTCGAATATTCATATTGCAAAAAAGTTGCATTTTAGGTGTGCGTCAGGCAGCCTTATCAGTGGCGCACGAGATGCAATGACAATGTTTTTGTTAGTTTATCCAGTTGAACCCACTGGTTAGGGTTAGCTACTACATTGTTCATTCAAAATATTGCGGAAAAAGAGAAGATCATTGCGGAGAATGTTGTTTTCGTCAAAACCGAAACCAAGCCGTTAACACAGAACACATATTTATCACATTTTCTAGAGGGACATCTATCACCGTTGCACTCGCCGCATGTTTAGAAAGCCTGTAAAATTAACATAAGTTCAACTTTTAAAAAACATGTCTCGACTTTATGGAGGTTTTTCCCCATCCCACTGTATCTCATGTTTTCAAATGAAGAAAGTACTCTTTGTGATTGGTTTTCGGTCCTTTGTATTAAACTATACATACATGCATGATGCTGTTTTGTTTCTATTTGTTTAAGCAACTTAATTATATATGGTTTATAAACATTATTTTAAACATTATGCACTTTTTTCAAAGATAGTCGTGTTATTTTATTGCTTTGAAGAAACGTGCATTAGTAATATTTTGCTCGATGCGCCCTCTTGTGGCCTCAGGAGAGAAGCCAAAAGCTTTTTTCCCCATAACTGAAATTATGCCTTTTAAATTCGAATATTGATAATATTTCAGTACAAAATTTGAATGTAGTTTTTCAGTCATTTTGACAGCCCTAACACACACCACTCTCATTCTGCCGTGTGAATACTAGGAGCCTGGATGACCATACAGTTATGGGCGTAGCTTGACGTTTGAGTTTGGGGGGCCAAACCGAACCGGTGATTTCTCTGCAAATCGTGTATGTTGTTAAAAACGCGAAACATCATTTTATTCCACACAACAGGCAAGCATTACCGTTAAGTCTATTATCCACCAAAATGCAGTTTCGTCACGTGACAATTCTTACGCAAATGAGATTGAGGGAGACGTTAAGTTTGTTTTGATTTATTAATTTACTTACAATAACAATTTAAAATGTATTAACTTTTACGTATTCACTTTTACATGTATTATTAACTGCATTATATGCATTTTTACTTCATAGAAAAAACTTTATAAATAAATATTTAGTAAAATTCTTAAATCGCTATGGGGGAGCCAGGCCCCCCTGGCCCCCCCACAAGCTACGCCCATGCATACAGTATCCCACAATGCAGTGCATCTGACTTCACCTTGCACTTTCAGTGTGATGAATAAACTAAAAGTAATCACAGCCACAGTTTTTATGCTCTTGACATACAGTACAACTTAATCAGACTGGCACAAGTTATGATACATTTTTAGACAAAATGTCACTAAAATGCAAGATAACTGGATGCCTTTTGCTGAATTAAACATGCAGTGTTACCATTATTGTTAATAAACTATTTTAGTTTTTGTTAGTATTTAGAATTCATTTTAATATTTTTTGTTTTCTTTTTAAGTTTAGTAATTGTGTTTTTGTAATTTTTTTAATTATTGTCAAAATATGTCTAAATAATTTGTATTACGTTTTAGTTTTAGTCAGGGTTATTATAGTTAAATAAAACTGAAGCATAAAAACATTTGAAATAAAGTAAACTTTAAATTAAGTCAAATGAATTATAATAATAAAAAATATAAACTTATTTTATTTCAGCTAAATATTTCTCATTTTCATTTAGTTTAACTTGATCTACTAAAATGACTAAAACTAAAAAGTACTACTAAAAGTAGTTTTAAATCATGTTTAAATAAAAACAAGAAGCAATAAAAATGACAAAAACAACAAAATTACTAAAATGTATATTAAAATGTATATATTTTTTCTTTTATAGCTACTAAATTATATAAAAGAAAAGATAAAAATAAAAACAAATTTTAAATATAAATAAAACTAAAATAAATAAACTAACACTGGTACTAGTTAATTTCAACTAAAAGAAAATGAGAATTGTCTTGTCATTAAAAATTGCCTTGTCAACTAGCTGAAATAAAATAAGTTTTAATATAATAAAATATTATTTAATAGTAATTAACCCTTGTGCGTCACTTAAAAAAAGTTACACATAGGTCCATAGTGGACAAAAATGTCCATGTCAAAAAACTGTCATAAAAATTTGAAGCTTGGGAGCACAGAGTTAAGTTTGGTCTCATTTTAAAGAAGACCCATGGCAGATTATTGTTGAAGTAAAAAACTTCAAAAAGTGAAACAAAAAAAAAGTTATAGAGGTTTAAGTTCATGAAAATGAATCCATACCAACACACCCACACAATTATAGCTGCATTATTTATCCAATTGGCTCTATAATTTGCAGAAGCAGAAAACTGGAATAAAGCGAGTATTTGCTTTATAGGCCAAACCTGAAAAAATGGCACCATCTGGTAAAAAATAGTACAAAATAAAATTTTAAAGCCTTGCCAACAGAATGAAAGCCTAGTAACAAAAATTGCATCATTTTACAGTTTACCTAGTGCAAAACAGATTTATTAAAGGAAATGGAAGTGAAATAGTAAAATTCCAATAAAAATACACATCTGTGCCAAAATGTATGCAGTTGGCAATAACACAGGCAAAATGATCAAAAAAACAAAACTGAAAAGGACAAAAATGTCCAAAAGGTCACACAAGGGTTAAATAAAAAAATATAAATTTAATGTATTAGTTTAATTAATTTAATATTTTTTATTAAATCTACTTTTTATATTCAGATGTTTATTTTATTTAAAGTAATGAAAATGTCTTTTTATGTTTTACTACTGCCAGGTACAACTTTTAAAAATAATAATATTCAGTTTATGCTCCACAGTATGCTCATATTCCATTCTGAGTTAGTTTGAATTCATACAGTTGCATAAATCAACAGACAGGTCAATAGTGCCTTTATTTGTTGTGAGTGTTTGACAGGTTGCTGCTAAGGATTGTTGGGATATGGGCGTCTGTCTCACCTCACACTTGTTGTCCTCAGGCAAACAGAACAACTGGCCTCCTCTTCCCAAGTTCTTTCCCATCAAGCCTTGCTTCTACCAGAACTTCTCTGAGGAGATCCCGCAGGAACATCAGAGACTCTGCAAAATGATCTATTACCTGTGGATGTGTGAGTTTACAGGCCTCTGATGCATGAAGTCAAAATACATATCCCTGATCTTATTTCGAATGTTGATACAAAAAAAAAAAAACCTTTTCAACGTCCAGTCAATTCTTAATTCTGATTTTATTTTCTTGTTTAACATAAAACTGTGTTATTTTAGTATTAATTACATAGTGTCATAATATTTATTAATATTTTGAATTGAATTTTATTTTATATTTTTTGTTTTAATTTAAATTTTAGTTTAAGTTTTAGTAATTTAGTTTTGTCATTTTTATTAGTTTTTTAAAAATGATGTAAATAATTATAATATAAAAAATTCTTATTTCTGATTTAGTAATTTATATATTAGTATAAAGTATTTGAACTTTCTTGTTTTATTTCTGTTAGTTGCCAGGGCAGCACTTCTAATGTTAGTTTTTTTATTTGATATTAATATTAATTTCAGTTATCCAAAACATTTTTAATACTTTTTACGAGCTATTTTTTACACATTCCTTATTCCAAATGTTGTTCCAAGTAAAAAAAAAAAAAAAAAGTTTAACAAAGTTGTCAGCTGAATGCTGAATAAAACATTATATTATTTGTTTGTTTGATAATGTAATTAATCAGATTGAGCTGGACTCTGCCAGCTGATGTCCGTCCGTATGTGACGTGTGAGCTGTGTGTGTGTGTTTGCAGGGCAGTGTGTGACGCTTTGTTTTATTTCTGTTAGTTGCCAGGGCAGCACTTCTAATGTTAGTTTTTTTATTTGATATTAATATTAATTTCAGTTATCCAAAACATTTGTAATACTTTTTACGAGCTATTTTTTACACATTCCTTATTCCAAATGTTGTTGTGTGTGTGTGTTTGCAGGGCAGTGTGTGACGCTGTTTCTGAACGTTCTGGCCTGTCTAGCTGAGTTCACCACTAACACAGACGCAGGCGTGGACTTCGGCCTGTCCATCCTCTGGTTCATCCTGTTCGCTCCCTGCTCCTTCCTCTGCTGGTTCAGACCCGTCTATAAAGCCTTCAGGTCAGTCTGTGTATCCTCCATCACATCACATCACATCCCATCACCACATCATCCCGTCACACCACATCACATCCCATCACGTCACATCCTATCATCCCATCACACCACATCATCACATCACATCCCATCCTCACATCACATCCCATCATCCATCACATCGTCCCATGCCGTCACATCCCATCACACCACATCATCACATCACATCCCATCATCACATCACATCACATCACATCCCATCATCACATCCCATCCCATCACATCATCCCATCATCACATCCCATCACATCACATCCCATCATCCCATCCCATCCCATCACATCATCCCATCATCACATCCCATCACATCACATCCCATCATCCCATCCCATCCCATCACATCATCCCATCATCACATCCCATCACATCACATCCCATCATCCCATCCCATCCCATCACATCATCCCATCATCACATCCCATCACATCACATCCCATCATCCCATCCCATCCCATCACATCATCCCATCATCACATCCCATCACATCACATCCCATCATCCCATCCCATCCCATCACATCATCCCATCATCACATCCCATCACATCCCATCCCATCATCACATCGTCCCATCATCACATCCCATCCCATCACATCATCCCATCATCACATCCCATCCCATCCCATCATCACATCCCATCCCATCATCACATCCCATCCTTCACCACATCATACCGTCATCACACCCCATCCCATCATCACATCCCGTCATCACATCATCCCATCATCCCATCATCCCATCCCGTCATCACATCATCCCATCATCACATCCCATCCCATCATCCCATCATTTAGTGATTTTCATTTTTAACTTATTTTTATTATTATTATTTTGTTATATTTAGCTTATTTAGCTTTAATTAATTCAGAAATTTCAGTTACTGTGCACGGTAAAAACAATTTATAGTCTTTTCTACGCCCGTGGTTTGCTCTCACAGACACGCGGTAGCAAGTAATAAAACATTAAACTCCGGCAAGAAGATAAAGTCCTTTTTGCAAAATCATAGACATGTATTTACCGAGAAAAATGGCACTATCGGAGCCGATACCCGATATGAATATCGGATCGGCGCATCCCTAATTTGAACTTGAACTTGTTTAGTTTCAGGTCTGACATCTTTAATGTTGAGACTGTTATGAGAATGTTATATAGTGTTATAATATAATAATATGTTATAATATGTTATATAGAGACTCTCTGGAATATTTGTATACAATTATAGTGTTGTATTAATATTTGATAACATTTGATTTTGAACAGTTAGAATGTAATTTTGAGTAATTTTAGCATTTCAACAAATGTATTTTATTTTCAGCTAGTTGCCAAGGCAACATTTCTGATTTTCTGAATGTTGAAGTTTTTCATTTAATATTTAAATTGTTTTTTTCATTGTCAATGATAAGTATATTTCCTTCTCTTTCAGGTCTGACAGCTCCTTCAATTTCTTCTTCTTCTTCTTCGTTTTCTTGGCTCAGATCGCCGTGTCTGTGATTCAGAGCGTTGGCATCCCTCGATGGGGCAACAGGTACAGCGGAGATCGCTCTATACAGCTCCCCTGCACTTCATTCTGCTTTACAACAATTCATTAGTGATGTTTATTTAGGCAGTAGTTGGGCAGTAATGTTTATTTATGGAGTATTAAAGGAATATTTCACCCAAACTTCTCTGAGCTGGACTTTGTGTTTCTCCCGTGTGACAGACGACTCTCTCTTCTGTCTCTTTGACGAGTGTCTCTTCCTGCACTAACGGTTTTCTGCTGCTGGACTTCCTTTAAAACTCTTGCTTCCTGTCTGAAGTACGTCTTCTCGCTCTTTAAACTCCTTGCTTTGTTTTCCTCTTAAAGCAGCGCTTGTCGGCCTTTGAACCCCTGTTAGAAACATGCTTGATTTCTCAGTTTTCTTCCATTAATAACATTATTTTCTCAAGATTATTAAGACTATTATGAAAATATTGTTACGAGACTCCCTGGATTGATTCAGATTCAGCATTTTGAGATTTTATTCTATTTATTTTTATATATGCATTTATTTTGATATTATTCACAATTTTTATAGAATATAATTAGAATGTATATAATTAGTGTGTGTGTGTATATATAGACATAGATATAGATAATATATCATTATAAATATGATATTGTTTTAGGCGTTTTAGATTTTTTTAAATGATGTTTACAATTTTCTTTTCTCTCTCATTTTTTAAATGACATATATATTATAAACCTATTGTAATATAATGAGACGTATATTAAAAAAATGTGTGTGTATGTACATATATATAAAATGTAATATAAAAAATGTATATACACGCACGCATGCACACACACACACACACACACACACACACACACACACACATACACCCAAACAC